>NW_013665843.1:623059-658376 GCF_000517525.1 Limulus polyphemus | reverse complement strand
CAACGTTTCGACAAGGTTTTGTCATATGATGACAAAACCTTGTCGAAACGTTGTACATTTGCTGTCATGTTAAACTTATATTAAAGTTTTTCTTCATTACCCATTTAAGCCGTCTCCAGCCATTATTAGTCTCAAAGTGGGTTCCTCGTCATCGAAATCGAAATTGCATGACTGTTAACATAAAATCCACCAACATTAAATGCCAAAAGCAGCTGAGCTTATAACTATATAAGCATATTTTTTTTTACTTCAATCCCCATCCCCGCCCAGTTCTAATTTTTAATAGTGGTTTAGAATAATTAGTACTTATTTTAGAATTTCATAAACTTGGTATTGAAGTTTCTGTAGTGTCTTTTTTTTATTTTTTATTTACTCTGACAAAAGGTGGTTATATGCGTGTTTAATGATCAAACACAAGGTACTAAACATACTTCCCGTAAACTTGTTATTGTACGAATATTTGTTGCTGTTGCGAACTGATTATTCTTATGGCATTTTCTACAGAGAAGTCTGGAAAGGTAGATCTGCACGGTAGGTTAACAAAATTACATCGTCTTTACATTTGTGATCATGGTAGATGTTGACTTTGTATCACTTTTCTATTAAAAATGAACAACTTAATCCCGTTATATCCGTTGTTTCGTCATTCTTAAAAGTTAAAATATAGAAGGTTCCACTATTACGATTAACTAAATTAAGACATACATTTTAAAGCGTGAGCAGATTTAGCGTATGATAGTTTGGAATGAATAAGCTGAACGTTTGTCACGCTGCCCGTTTTCTTATTCAAAAAATTTGCTGTCGGTAGTAGGGGAGGCCGACTCTTTATACTTCAAATTCAATTTTCATAAGCATTTAGAACTCGTAAGAGGTTGTTTAGATTATTTCTTGAAAAATAAAGGGTTTATTTAAATTTCTACTTTTCTTAATGGTGGGTCTGTAATTTGTAAAATAATTTTTATCATTAGTGAACTGGGATAATGAGATAAAAAAAAAAAGATCATTGAAGATGGTATGTGACAGATTTGGAAAATTTATAAATTGTGATTAAACTTTAATTCAAGATGGCATACTCCTAAGAAAATGATAACAGAAAAGATGAGGCCTAATTAGTTTATGAAAGATATAAAATTAATTTCAAAATTTACAGCAATAACTTTGTTTTTATTTTAAGTGTATCAAAGGTAAATAGAATGTTAAAGTAAGGATTGAACCTGTAAAGGATACTGATGACAAGGTTTATGTTGAAGATTATGAAGTGGCTGAGCTTTGAAATGTTCTGTTTTTACAAGAGAAGATATTAACAATATTCCTGATTCTAACCATTCTGTAGGAAAGAATGCAACTGAACTTAATCATGTACTGATATAGGCTTTAAATTTAATCCCTTAATTGTAAGTAGAAAGATTGAGAGATTAAAAGTAGATAAAGATTAGTTACCAGACAGTGTTTTCAGAGCCATGTGAACCTCTTGTTCATTTTTGAGTAAGTCAGTAGATGATGGGCGTGTACCTGAGGATTGTACAGTTGCTAATGTTACTCCTCTTTTTAAAGGTGGAGGGGGATGAAAATATTTGACCTGAAATCTATAGGCCAGGTTTTGTAAAAACTTCTAAACAGTCATGTAAAAGGAGCTTCACAAAATTAGTTGTTAAAATATGATGCAAAAGAAAGCCAGTAGAGATACACCAAAGGAAGTCTTGCTTTACTAGTTGTTATGTTTTGTTTTTGTGGACTTGCAGATTTTCAAAAGTTTTCGATGGTGTGCCTCACAAAAGATTGACCCCAAAAAATCTCTTCAATAGTGGTTGGTGAAAGACTAATTGGATTATATTTATAGGGTTTGGATGGGAGAAAGCAAAGGGTGTTAGTAATGTAATCTAGCCAGATTGAACCTTTAATTGACAAGTCTTTGACACTCTCTCAGGGCAGTTATCACATCGATTGAATATTTTGGATTTGTTTAGTAGACCTGATGTTGGCCCTGAGACAGAATTGAAAACTTGTCAGATAAATAAATTTTAATATGAATGTTAACCAATTTCATTGTATACTCACATTTTAAGGATAACCTACTAGAAAACTGGACTCTTCATATTTATGGAGTGCTTCAGGGGTTTAATGCTTCATCTTTGCTTATTCTTATTTACTTTAATGATATTGATGGAGATGTAATTAGTAAATTGTTTACTGTTGACATTAAGCATATGGTTATTTTTAGCTGTGTTGAACTGTTACAGAATGACTTGGATCAATTAGTAAGTTGGACAAATATTTGACAAATGATGTTTAATTATGATAATTGTAAGGTATTGCATTTGGGTTATCGTAATTTGGATCACACATTGAACTTAGATGTGAATCCACTCAGTAGCATGACTGAATAAAATGATTTTGTACAGTGGAAGATAAGTCACTCACGCTGCCAAAGCAGTGCTCTGTTGCTAGCAGTAGTTGTAAAGCTAATATAATTTTAGGATGTATCTATACACTTGTTGACTATAAATCAAAAGAAGTAATCAACTCTATATTAATCACTAGTTAGGCCTACCTTGGAATAGTGTGTACATTTTTGGTTTCCTTGTCTGAGAAATATTGACTTATTGGAAAAGGTTCAGATAAGAACAATTGGAATGATTTTGGAATAGATTATCTTATAAGGATTACAGTGGAGAGGACCAGAATAATGAAGAATAAAATAAAGATGGGGTATAGTGTGGGAACAAGGTACAAAAGTAGTTTTTAATGGTAGGCTAAACTGTTAGTGGTAAGGTTTATGGACTTGCAGTGCTGGGGGTTTAGGGTTCAATTCCCTACAGTGGATGCAGCAGATGGCCCAAAGTTGCTTTGCTCTAACAAAACAACTTTACCGCACAAACTGCTGTTCCAATCAACAGTCTTTAAATGAAATCTGAAAAATGAAAAGTAGGCCACTTTGAGATAAGCTGACTTTGATTTCCGAACTGGTGTATTTAAGTGTTTTACACTCACAAAAAAGAAACCTATTATTCTATAGGTATTTGATTTGTTTTTCTTCTGTTGTTTCTTCAAATGTGTGATGTTTTGGGATATTTTACAATTGCTTTTGGGCCTGCATGTTGCTTGATGGCTGAAAGGTCTGGAAGTGAATTTTTATTTTTTCTTCATACATGGATTTTGTGGTTTGTGCTGGAAGGTTTACTTCACAGTTATGTGAAGGGACAGTTAGGCCTTATCCAACATAATGTTTTAACTTCATGATTTAGCCTTCCCTCACCAAGTGAAAGCATTTTCTGACTCTCAAATAGTACATCTGCTCCTCGATTTTGGGGTTCTAAGGCAGAGTTCATAGTTCAACAGAGTAATTCAGTGTCCCCTGATGGAACAGAGTAAGTCTACGGGCTTAAAACTCATAAAATTTAACATTTTGTTTTCTTTCATTTCACTTTATTAGAAGATTATCAGGACCACTAACTTCATTGATGATAAGCTGAATCCATTGTTAGCATGCACATTAGTTCAGTTTTTGCTTCTTCATTCCCCCCTGTTGTTGTTGGAATCTGGAATTACATTGGATTCTACAGGGAGTCATAGTTCTGCCCCTATTCGTGGTCCCCCCCCCCCCCCCAACATTAGCACTTTGGTACATTGGTACCTGAAATAGATTTTGTCTATATCCACTGCTTGGTTGGATTGCCAGTGGCATTGGCGATTATTGTATACCTTCAGGGGCTTTGAGGGCTTGGTTCAAAGTATTTCTGGTCATGTGGTAACATTACCCATGGGTCCAGGGGCACTGCAGGTCCTTGAATCATAATTAGTCATTCAATTCACATCTTCATCTTTATTATCCACTCAACCTGTAGGGTTTCCCTCTCCAGCAGTTCATCAGGATTTGGAACTTAGTTCTCAGGTGATCTGTGTTTGGTTGGTCAGGGTTAGTGAGAGAGTCGTGCTAGTTCTTCAGAGTTTTTATTCCTGTCAGTTGTTGGGACTATGCAGACAGAAGATTGGTGTCCAGTTATTGATCTTTCTCATCTATATCAATATCTAGATTCTCCAAGATTCACAAATTACTTATTCCTCAATCTGTGTTTTTTTACTGGGATTGTAGATGTCCAAGTTGGCTGTAGTCGGCTCCTATCTGCACTTTGCCATAGAGGTGGTGTCCCACCACTATCAGCATATGTTGTGCACAGGGGTCAGGTATTGCAGTTCTGGGATTTTACCATTGGACTCGCATTGGCTTCACATGGGTTCTGCCGTGTCGTACAAATTTTTTTTTTCTGTTCACCTACATTCCATCGTACTGTGCACACAACATCCACGGGTGACTGGTTACTGCTGGGACCATCTCGTCAATTGTCAGGTCATCACATCTTGATTCTATTTTCAGAATCAACCAAGGCAGGCTTCCATTTCAAGACTGAGACATTTATTCTTGTTCCAATTTGATATGTCATCAGTCTGGGTATTTTTTATTTTTCATCTCGTCTCTCAGACTTGCTCAGCTGACTCCCATTTATCTCAACACTATAGAATAGGGTGCCTCTCCTCCCACTGCATGGATGGTTCTTTCTCTTTGGGACAAGAACACAAGAGATCCTTTTATTGGTCTTTATGCGACCAGGAGATCATAAACTTTGATTCACTGGTTTCCGTAGTCGGGATCATTCTGCCACCTCGTCCAGAGTTCCATCTCTTCATGAAGGCCTTGCTTCAGGGATGGAGGTACATATACCAAAAGTCAGGAATTCGAAGGTCTATGCACGGACAAAGAGGATTCCTTGCACAATGTTTCATTCTTTTTGCTCTTCAACAGACAATGCCTTAAGGTCTGGGCTTATTAAGGGGTAAATCGTTAGGCTTCACTCTAAAAATTCCATAGTGATGTCTTGTGTTTCTCATCAAGGAGGCACATGGTCTAGGAATCCTTGTTTTTGAATTTTGGACCTCCTTTCTGTAGACCTTTTCTGTGTCATCACTCTGCTAACTTGCCATATTCCACAGGGTTGCCTGTGGTAATGGATCAATTGTCTCAATACAGAAAGATTCTCCTGACAGAATATATGTTGCATCACAAGGTTCTGTTGGATTAGCTCTCATTTTGCCACTAATTGGTGGGTTGGCCTCTCATTGGATCACCCAACTACTGGCAATTTGATTTCCACTAACTCAGCTTTGGGTTTTGGCAATAGATGCATTCTGTCAGGACATGATGGGATTACAACTCTGAACCTTCTCTCTACTTCATATATTACCCATGATGCTAAATATGATTAATTCCAACCCATTGAAAGTTCTGTTGACAGCACCAGATTGGCTACTACACATGGGCTTCTGCTTTTGCTGTGTTTTCTGGTGTGTCCAACTCTTCCACTTCTTTTCAGGGTCGCTCTGTGGAGGCAGCCATGATCTAATATGGTTCACCTGGCTATCCAGCAGCTCAAGCTTTTGCCATAGACATTATGCTGTCTTTCCCATGGCATTGGGGTTTAATTTCTAAGGGTGCCATGTACCTGTCTCAGTTTTTGTTTAGTCCGAAAGGCACATTTATCAACAGTAATGATTGGCAATGGTGTATTGAGAGGAGGTAGAACCCATTTCAATCAGTAGTGTCAACCATAACTAATTTTTTTGACCTGGCTCTTTGGCAGAGGTTTTCACATCTTCCACAATCGCCTTGTTTAAGGCAGCCTTATCAACTATTGCTTGATTATAATGACTACATATTTTATGAGTCCCTAGTATTCTCCAGATTTCTCAAGTTGCCTTGGGTATTTGGTCCAAGATGACCCTCCAAGTTATGTACTAGGTGTATAACAGTTACATTACATGTTCTGTCTCCACACCTGTTTGTGACCTGACTCTTATATGCCATGTATCTTCTTTACCTGCAGGTTTATTTTTCATGGCTGCTGATCTTTGGACATCACTGGTTGGAGAGGTTAGTGTTGTTTGTCCACAGACTACTTTCTCAATTGCTCTATGTCCTCAGACCAGTTCTTTTTACCCAACAGACTGTAAGACAGAAAAGGGGTTCAATCTTTTTCTCTGATTCATCTGTTCACCATTTCTTTCTTCTATGTCCAGTCAGATTTTGATCTTGGCCATTTCAGTGAGGGTCCTGAAGGTTTTGTGGCCTGCACTAATACTTTGAGATACTAGACAACAATTTTTATTCTGGGCTCTATTTGAAGGCAAGGAATCTTTTGCCAGTCACATCTCATCAGATTTGTCTTTCTATGTCCTAAGCAGCCCAGTCGAATTGCGTGTTGGAGGTCATGGCACAGACTGGTATGTGAATCTCCCCCAATACCTTTATCTCACTTTATTTGCATGATCTGGCTGTCTCGTTATCTGAGGGTTTTTGACTACTCGTATTTCTGCTAGACTATCCACAGGGGTGAGTAACTTTATTTCTAACTTTCAGGGTCCCTTACTTTTTTCCACCGGACCCTACTCTGTGGCGAGTGTTGCCCAGGCAGGTGTGCTTTTATCAAACCAATTCTACACTAGCAACCACTAATTGAATATAGTTTGTAGAGGTTGCAACAGGTTCTGTAGAAATGAGGTGTTCCATAAGACTACCTAGGAGCTGACCAGGTGGTATTACTGTTTTATGATGGACCACCACTCATGGACTATCATGAGTAAAGCATTAGGGGATCCTGTCCATCCCTGTCCATCTTTGGTTAATTTGCTTTTAAAAATTTAGGGAACGTTCGCTTATTGCACTGTTTCCAGTGCACTGTTTTTTAGGACTCCCCCAATGTGCATTACCTCCCATTTTCTACTAGAAGATCTAGGGAGTCCTGACCACATCTGGTTTCCAGACACTGGTGTGATGGACAGAGGCTTTTCCTACACAGCATTAGAGTGAATTCCTCCACTCTCTTGGAGAAGAGAGTGAAGTAGGGGGGCCCTGCTACCCGTGTCTTTAGATGTTTTTCCTAGATATTGGTAGAAGTAGTATCAGCCTAAGCAGGATCTTACTCGTAATACCGGTTCAGATTTGATGCTTGGCTATCAAGTTGGGTGTGCATAGCCCTTCTTTTTGATCAATATTGATTCAGTATGTTGTTCATGGGTCCACTATCTCTTCTTAATTCTGAATGTGGAGTGGTCCCATCCTGGGTCCTTGGTTCAGCACAGTTGTTTCACCTCCTCCCCATAATTCTGGGGGCAAGTGGAATGTACCTTGCCTACTCAGTTGAGAAGTGAGGATGATGTTCATAATTTGAGACAGAATGAGTTATGTTCTTTTGGTTGTATAAGGGATACACCATCTCGTCGTTCTGAGCCTGTGGAGTTGCTTTTCAGGCTTCTTCAGGTGGAGGAGAAGGTTTATCCACTTCTGTGTCAGCCTACTTTCTCGTCGTGATTCCGGTGTCTCGGAATGCATCACTCTATGGCTACAGGCTCGGATTCACTCACAAGTGTGTGTGGATGGATATATATAATATAATCGTGTTGCAGTTCAATTGCCATAGCCACCAACATGGGATGTAGGGACCAAGACTCCTTAATTCCAACCCAGAGTAGTGGAACCTCAGATATCTGGTTGCGGCTCGCCTGTAGTGATGATCACTTATGTACTATTCCACCCATGATACAGGAAAAAAGTTCAGAGTGACGAGCATACCTGTTCTGTATGTAGTGTGGTTCCCGTACTAGGGTGCCAATCTTCTATTGGCACACCCATGATCTATGCAGATGCTTTCTGTATGGATAATGCACACACCAACCCTTCCACCTTATCAATGTAGGATTCTAGCTATTGTGACAGATTTACTATTATATATCTTTTAATATCTATGTTTGTTTAAGTTAAATTTATATTTACAAATGTACATAACTTGTACTGTTAAATCTGTATTGCAAAATTCCCACCTAATCTCTAAAATTGTAGAAAATTCTCGAGTGTAAGAATCAACAATATTGTAAACACTGGTATATCATTTATATTGTTGCATAAGCTGAAATTTCAAGAAACTCTCTTCATGCCTATAAATATAACCAATGTGCTGCACCAAAAGATGGTATATATTATTGGTGTGCTATAAACCTTGGAAGCTATAACTGTGATTAATGCTTATTCAAAGAGAGTTGATCAAATGGGAAATTAGGAAATAAAAAAACTATATGAAAAAAAAAAGGTCAGCTGCAAATGTAAAAATAAACAGTGAGGTTTTCTTCAGATACATTAAGATGTGCAAAATGTTATGATGGGAGTAGGGCTTTGAAGGATGAGACTGAAGGCTAATATCCTATTATTATGGATGGCTGAGTTATTAAATTGTACTTTTCTTCAGTTTTTACTGATGAAGATTTAAGCAGTATTCTTCAACTTGAATAGTTGCTAGATGGAAACAAGGTTGAGTAAGATTATAACATTAATTTTGAGCTTGTTGATAAAAAAATTGGAAAGTGTAAAGAATGATAAAACATCTGGGCCAGATAACATTTACCTTTGGGTTTTGAAAGAGGTTAAGGATTGGATATGTGAGCTACTTGCTACTATGTTTTTCTTAGTCACTGAATAGTGGGCAGGTGCCATAAGATTGGAAGTTGGCTAATGTTACTCCTCTTTTCAAGGGAGGTGATAAAAAAATTATCCCAATAACTACAAACCTATTAGTTCTACATCATTGGATGGAAAAGTTTTTGAAAGTGTAATAATAATAATAAAAGATGCCTTGCAAATTGCAAGTTTTTGTTGGATTGTCAGTTTCGTTTCACTAGGTGAAAATCTTGCCTTACTAATCTCTTGACATTATTTGAAGAGGTAACTGCTTATGTAGATGAGGATACAAGTGTGGATTTGGTATATATCTGTATTATCAGAAAGCATTTTACAAGGTGTCCCATAAAATAAAAATTTATCTCTGTAGCCATGGGGAATAGGTTGGCTCATTGGATAGAAAACTGACTAGATGGAAGAAAACAGTTGGTTGTTAGAAACGGAGTTCAGTCAAACTGGATTAAGATCAGGAGTGGGGATGCCTTGGAACTTAGTATTATTACCTTTGCTCTTTTTGATTTACATGAATGTCATAGACGAAGAAATAGTCAATAGATTATTTAAATTTGCTGATGATATTAAAGTTTTGGGTGTTGCTGGCTATAAGGAGGCTGCTACTACTTTACAAAAATATTTGTTATTTGGTGAATTGGGCAAATAAATGGCAGATGATTTTTAATTATACTAAATACAAGGTAATGCATGTAGGATATCACAATTTGAATTATGAGTGCTATGTAAAAACAAATAGTAGTGATCCGATATGGTACATTACCTTCACTCGCATAAATAGCTGTTCTCATTCAGTGCTGCCCTCTTTATGCAAAATTTTTGTGCATCCCACAAGCCTTGAAGCTCCCATTTATCTGGAACTGACTGACAACATTTATGCTCTCTTCAAGTGTTTTATTTTAATTTTTTCCATATCTTTGTCTTAATTTCTTCCAACAGATTTACTGTTTATTATACTATAGTGATATTTTTAACTTGTTGAGTTATTCTCAAGTGCTAAAAAAGTTGTTTGGTTTTTAATTTTTCATTATGAATTTTACCTTACCACTTCGGAGGTTATATGTTCCATCAGCACATTTGTACAGGCTTCAGGTAGTGGTACTCCGTGGGAAGATTTTTGGCTTTACTTTGTCGGGAGATTAATTCTCCAATGAGCTGACGTGTGTTGTTCTTCGCCTCGAGTTTGAGGCCCACACATTTTGACATACAGTCTGCTAACTTTAGAAAGATAAGATGTTATATTGTTATGGTTTTTGAATAATTTCATTTTTAATATTATTATATGTAGTTATTTGAGTTCTATAACATAAGTTTTGTTAGATTGGTCGATACTCATAGTCCAGTTTGGGTTAGAAATTAGGCTTAGTTGTATCTTTTTTCCTATACCAAAGATACCAGGGTTCTTTGTTATTTTAGGATTACCTGTGATTCATCTTACTGGTATATCATTCATTCATTTAACTATATTGTTTTTCTTCCATACATCTCATACATAGGTTATTATTAATACACACTTATTTAATTTTATAAATTAATGTTTGTTTCATTACCATTATTATTTATCTTTTATACTTCTTCATATTATCTTGGTTTGTGTGAAACCCTTGAGCTGGAGTCCACACTAAATTCTCCCAACACTGTACATATTTATTTTTAAATAAAGATTTTTATTTTGAAGCTTAGTGATATCCCTTGTCCTGCACTGTTCGATTAGGCTTAACAAGTGTCTGTTATTTTCATTTTACCTGTAGTACTACTTGTGGGTTAATCGCTAATTAAGTTTAATATCTTCTTAGCATAAGCTTAATAAGTGTCTGTTAATTTTGGTTTACCTGTGGTTGTACTTCTGGGTTAAACAATGAATTTTCTTCAACACATAACATGTATTACATATGTTTATTTCACTAATCAATTTCTTACCATAAGATTTGTTTAATTTATCATTTATACTTCTTACCCTTAATTTTGTTGGTGTGGGGGCTGGGGTCCACCCCACCTGCTCCTAATATTGCTCTCCTATAATGGCTGAACCCATTTCAGACAGCCTAAATTTTGTTAGTTTTCTTCCACCTTATCCTGCTAGGCCTATCTCAGTTTCTTCTTTTGGGTACTACTGTAGCGTGTGGTCTACAAAGATATTTACACTATAGTGTGAGGTCTACACAGATACTATCATTATCACCATTTTAATGATTCACTAAAACATAATTTCTTGCTAAATAATTTATATCTATCCAGTTTTTGTTCAGCAGATAATGACCTAAGTTGTGTGTTCCAAAAGAGTACCTTAAATTTAGCTTGGAATTTATTTCATTCTGATTATATTTGCCCCAAAAACGTTTTGTAATGGTATTTTGTACTTTATTAGCTTAAAAGCATTTATAATAAATGGCACCAATTGCAAATAAACGAAAGTTAAAACGATGATGATGATAGTATCTGTGTAGACTGCACACTATAGTGGCACCCTTTTTTGTTTTAGACACATTTCTCATTATATTCCCCTTCTCCTGAAATTGTTTCATGATGATCTTTGTGTCCTTCTTTTGAGAATGGGTACTTGCAAGCCTTGCCCTATACAAGCTTTAATTCTTTTTGCCTTAGCTTACCATCAGGCAGATTTTCTTTTTGACTTTGTCCTGTGGGTATATGTTAATCCTATCCATTTTCTCACCTACCTAGTTTTTCATTTTCCTCTACAGGAAATGCTTATCTTCCATTTCCTTTCTTAGGTGTTTCACCTATATTTAGGGATTTTCATGGGATACCTCCTCCTCCTTCCCTGCGTGTTGGGTGATGTGTCATCTTCAGGTCTTTCCCTCCACATGTGGCTTCTTTACTTTTGGGATCTTCTTGGTTGGGACACTGCTATTTCTCCACCAGGCCATTTTTGGGGCTCTTCCCATACATTTAGAATAACGTGGGGTATCTGCCATTCTATATTCATTTTTTTTTGTTGTTCTTTTGTTTCATTCTGAGATATTGTCATCTTTATTCTTATACATGTCCAGCAACTTCCTGTCCTACCTATGGGTTTTCTCCATTTGTCTTGTATGCTCGATGTTGACTGGCGTTCGGGATTGATTAGTCCCACTTCAACTGCTTCTTGGGTCTTCTCCATTTTCATATGTAGTCTTTGATCACATTTGGGTGGGCCATTTCTGCATGTCTGGGAATGCCCACAGTACATGTTCATATTTTTCATTTCTCGGGATGCTATCTTAAGTATTTTTACCACGTGATTCTGTCCCAGTTTCAAGCCTTGCCTTTTGAACTTGTTTTGATTCCATATGTATTTTGTGGAGTGGTTTGCATTTTACCCGACTTCCACATTTTGGGGATTTTACCTACACCATTCATTGGATGTCTAGTTTCAGTTAGCTCCTTCCAAACAGGGGTAGTTTTAACATGCACATATACTCCTTCTACAGTTAGCTCAGGTAGCTGAATTTTCCAGTTGGAGGTGTATTTCCTATTCCATACCTTACATTTTTGTCTCTTTTGGATGGGTATTTTTAAACACCCCTCCGTCAGGACCATCCATTCTCATCCTCGAATGCATTTGATAGAATTTTCTGTTATCCGAGCCATTCATTTGATTTTCCTCTTCATTTTCATCCTTCCCTCTTTGTGTATATGAGTTGATAGATGATCATATCCACTACAATGTTGGGTTTACCACTTCCTCCCCTTCTTTTGGATTATTTCCCTTCCCTGATGCTCATCTCCAGAGGTTGGGGATGTGGTTTGATTGGTAAGAGGTTTCAGGAAAATGGTCAACAGGTGAAATGTCTTATCTTCATTCTTGTTCCTTTTGTAGTAGAGTGCGGATCTCCCTTTTTGAACTTGCATTTTTGACATGCATCTCCTGGAGGTCATGTTCCAGATGCTTTTGTTCTTGTTGCTGATTGACTTTCCCGTCCCATCACACTTTCTCCCAAGAGTGACCTCTCGATCCTCCAAATTTTTGGTAGCTCTTCCTCCTGTAGTGTACTCCTATGGGAAGTTTTGAATTATTTATCAATTCCCAGGTAGTTACCTCTTTTGTTTTTGGTCTCATACTTATTTATCCACTTGCCCTGGCTGTCGATACATTCAGACAGGATTACATCCAGTTTATAATGTTAGTTTTTTTTCATAAAATGTTTGTTCATCCATGTCATTCAAGTTCAGGTCTTTTTGATTGATCTTTCTTGGTTGGCACACATTTGGGTTTCTCAGCTGTTTTGGCTTGATTTGCTTCCTTTGTTCTTAAACGTTTTTATTCACCTACACTTTTGTGGCTCATGTGGTATATTTCTTTGAACTTTTTCATTTCTTACTATCTTCCACATTTCTCTTCAGTTGATTTGTTTCTTTGTTTTTCAAGGCTTTTTTTCCATTCAATACATATCCAATGATTCCCTTCCCTTACTCCACTGCTTTGTCTGTGACTTTTGTTTTTCCCTTCCTCCCTGACCCATTAGGTTTGAATTGTTTCAATTGGCCTTTTATTCCTTGTCTCCTTCTTCCCATCATCAGTTTCTGGTGTCTTCACTCCGATAATGCACCTTTCCTTTTCCTTGCATATCAACCCTGTAGTTTGTTGGAGGTACTTCGTCTGTTGAGCACTGGTATTACACCTCATACGTTCATCTCCAATTATCTGCTTTGGATAGTTGTTTCTTCCTTGTCGGGGTACAAACATCCACCTGTTGCCACCCTTCAGTCTTTTGTGAAACTTTAACTGGGTAAGTTACCTTTTAATATCTGTACCTTTTATTTTACATGCGCATCTTCCTCTTTTTCTTTCTGGATCCCGCTCTGTGGTAAGTAGTGCCTGTCCAGGTATACCTAAACTAGTCAAAGCCACACTGTAAGGCCACAATGACTTAACAATTGTAATTCCATGGCCACTAAACACACACTGCTGAGATGGGGTGTTCCAGAAGATCTCTTGTAGGTTTATCCTCACAATATGTTTGCTTCATTACTTTGCTCATCCTGGACCGTATTCATTGGTGGACTACACGGGTAAAGCAGAAAGGGATAGCTGCCCATCCTTTCCATGCCTTATATTGAATAAATTGGTATGCTCTGCTTTTCAAAATAGGGTTTTATGATTACCTGTTGCACTGTCTTGGGTGTTGTCATTCCTCTGGACTCTCCACTACACTTTTTCCCACTTTTCTTCTAGTGGAGTTTAGGAGTCCTTACCGCTCTCTAGTTCCAAGCTGCTGGGGTGGTAGACCATGGAGGCATTCCTCCCGAAGGAGAGTTGTCCTCTATTTTATATATCTTAAGAGTGAGCCATCAAAATTGCAGTTCTCCCCTTTTATTGAGATCCATCATCCTACCCCCACGTGGATGTTGGTTCCAAGTGGCTGTGTTTTGGACTTGGAGCTGAACCAATTAACATTAGTCCTCACTCATTCATTACAGATGTCTCTATTCCCTTACTCATTTATACTCTTGTTACTCCATCTGTGTTGTGGGTCATGGTGGAGGTACTTGCAGATTAATACAGTTCTTTCTCTTCCACTATCTGTTGATGTTCTTCTTATTCCGAGGATGTTACGGTGCTTGGGGTGGTTCCTGTCATTTTGACTTTGAGTGAAATGGGTTACATTACACAGACATTTTATTGATGCCAGATGTTGGATTCCTGAATTGATCAGTCAATTTCTCACATTGCTCTCATGTGTCCCATTGATAGCTTTGGGGGGGGGGGGACGAGATTCCCTCTGGTCTCATGAACTTGAGGTGTAGACAGTATGATTCTCTGGCTGAGTTTTTATTGTAGTTGACTTGCTGCTGGTATGATCCTCTTTCCTACCCCCCACATGGAGGTCGGTTCTTGGTGCTCTGGGTTTTGGATTGTAGCTGGTGGTATGATCTTTTTTCCCACCCCCACCTAGATGTCAGTTCTCAGAGGCCAGGTTTTGGATTGTAGTTGACTCATTCTACCTCCCGTGTGGATGTCTGTTCCTAGCAGCTTAGGTTTGGGATGTATTTGACTTGCTGTGTTCAGTCCATTGTGCCCTAGCCCCTCTACACCTGGAGACACATCCTTTTTACTCTCCCCCACATTTATGTATTATGGGGTTGAGATTCATGCATTGTGTGGTTTGTGTCTGCAACACCTTTTTCCACACTGGGTGAAGAGTATACCTGGTACAGAAGTGGTGCAGTTTCCTGCATATGATCTTCGACTCTGAAGATCTCCTCTTTGGTAGTTTCCTTCAGAAGCTTTCGAAGGATGCTTCTTCCCTCAGACCGGTCTCTCCACCTGCTAATTGTGGGATTTTGGCTATTTATGTGAGAAGAGGTAATATATTGTATTTCTAATTTTCCTATACTGAAAATGTATTTCCGATAGGTACTTACCTCCACTAATACTTCCCACCCTTCCTCCCCACTGAAAACTGGTGCTTCCATTTTCTGCCAAAACTCGAAGTGATAGTTTTGTACAATTGAATAGAGGGAGTCACATGCATCAAAAGAGTATGTTGCACTCTTCTTGTGGGGGGTTGTCGCATGATGATTTTCATGCGAGACTCATTGGAATCAGTCAATTCCAGATGGGTGGGAGCTTCAAGGCTTGTGGCATGCGCAAACAAATTTTTCATATAGAGGGTAGATGAGCTATTTATGTGAGAGGAGGTAAATACCTATTGGAAATACATTTTCAGTATAGAAAAAATTATAACTTCTAGTTAGTCAGTCTCTTAAGCCATTCAAGCAATGTGCTGTTTCTAATGACAGGGCAAATAGGATTTTAGATTGTATCCACAGAAATATTATGTACAAGTCTAAAGAGGTTATAATGCCATTGCATAGGTCATTCATTAGGCTACGTTTGGAGTATTTTGTTTAGTCTTTGGCTCCTTGTCTCAGAAAGGACATTGAATTGTTGGAAAGGGTTCAAAGGAGGGCTACTAGGATGATACCTGGGATGGAAAGGTTGTCATATGAGGATAGTTTAAGATATCTAACTTGTTTTCTCCTGAAAATAAATAAGAGTTAGAGGATCTGACTGAGGTAATGAAGATTGTTAAGGGAATTGATATTGTTGATTCTTCATCTTTTTTTGTATTTAATTTTGAGAATAGTAAGGCTAGGACACACAAGTATAAATATTGGCCATAAGGAAATCAACTTCAGCTAAGATAGCTTAATTTTTAATTAGTGTGTTCAGTCTTTGGAACAGGTTGCATTCAGATGTGGTAGATGCAGTTAGTTTAAGGAAAAGGTTGATAAATATTTGAATGATAAGAGTGGGCTTTGATTGTTTTTATTTTTAAGGGTTTAGTTTAATTTGGTGTATAGGACTGCTTAGATGGACCAAAGATCCTTTGCTGTACTTGAATTTTCTTTTATAAGGATATGTTAAAATCTCTCTATTTTCTTGAAAGAAAAGCATAACATAAAAGAACATTGGGATGATTTGGCCTTTCAAGGCCTTCATTGCACACCCCCTTTTGAGGAAAGTGTAAGCATTTAAATACAACCTTTGTGTTTGAGGAAATCATTGATTTCCCCTCTCAAACTCCTGATTTGGCATTATGGCATTCACTACTGCCTATAGCAACTCATTCCACACGTCAATCACCCTATTAGGAAAATAAAGCCACACATGAGTCTAGGCTGGCTTTACCAAACTTTAAACTTGTGTCCTCTTGTCCTAATATAACCCAAAGAAATCAGAGACCTTTCAATCCCCCAGTTAGTCTAATAAACTTCAATAATATTGCCTCTTATTCTTCTGTGTTTGAAAATAAGAGATTTTAAGGTTAGAAAGGGTGTACTTAGGTTTTCAGAAATCTTTTGATATGGAGTCACATAAAGTTTAGCCTCACTTGTAGTATTGTATAATTTTGGTCCATGTAAGAAAGAATATTGACTTGTTGGAAAGAATTGTTAGGGTGATACCAAACATGGAAGGGTTATGTTGTAAGGGATAGGTTAAGAACTCTGACATTATTTTCATGACTATATATAGATGTTAAAGATTTCTTTTTCACCAAAGGTGAAATTGAAAAAAGAATCTGTGACATAAGGGCCAAATGTATTCCTCGATTGGCTGTGTATACCCTGCTGTGGACTGCAGTTTTGCCTATTCAAGGCTGGTCAGCAAACCCAAGAAATACAGATAGGCTTCACATACCTAACTTAAGTTACTGTATATTGAAGTAAAAAGTACTCAAGACCCCAGAGATCTAATATTGTTTTCAATTGAAAAAAGAATGGTAAGATGTGATGTAACTGAAGTTTGCAAGATTATGTTGGAAGTTGATAGGATAAAGGTCTCTGATATATTTGTGCTGTATCCTAAAGACATTATCACACAACTTTTAAGATTTTGAAAAGAGAGGCTAGGCTCTAGTTAACAGTTTTTTGTTCTCTTTCTAATAGGGCAATTAACTTTTGGAATTAGTTGTCATTGGCTGTAGTGGAGGTTGCATTCTTATAGGAGTTTAAGAGGGGGAATAAATGAATTTTTGAAAAATATGGTATTTTAAATTAAGAAAACTAAAATAAGATCAAGAAGTAAGAGAAGGAAGTTTAAGAGAGGAATTAAATCGCCAAACATAATGAACACTTTTACTGCCATTAAATCGCCAAACATGATAAACACTTTTACTGCCATTAAATCACTAAACATGATAAACACTTTTACTGTCATTAAATCTCCAAACGTAATAAACACTTTTACTGCAATTAAATATCCAAACGTAATAAACACTTTTACTGCAATTTAATCTCCAAACGTAATAAACACTTTTACTGCCATTAAATCTCCAAATGTAATAAACACTTTTACTGCCATTAAATCTCCAAATGTAATAAACACTTTTACTGCCATTAAATCTCCAAATGTAATAAACACTTTTACTGCCATTAAATCTCCAAACGTAATAAAACTCTTTTACTGCCATTAAAGCACCAAACAGTTTTTTGCTGCCTGTCATTAAAGTACATTGAAAGAAGAATTAAGAAAAAAAAGAATCGATTCAAGAAAAAATATTGGAGATTTGCAGAAGTTTTATAACTGCAAAATTCTAGGATATTTAGAAACTGAATTCATAAATGAAAGGATCACATCAGCTGCACCTCATTCTACATCCGCCCCCCCCCCAAATTTCAACCTAAAGCACCTTTAATTATGGAATAGGAGAACCCATCTGATTTGCACCTGTTGCTAATAATACCACTATGCCATCTTTCTGGACTTCCAGTTATATTGCTATGTTATCCAGTTCCATAATTTAACTTACAAGTTCAAAATCATTGTCCAGTTGAGGAACCAACAGATTGTGGAAAAGTACTGTGGGATGCATATCAGGCTCAGTTTGAAATAATTTCTAAAGTGATTGGATGGAATAGTGAACAACAAACTTTTTATCTTGTTGCCCACTTAAAAGGACTGGCATTAACAACATTAATCAGTCTTCGGGCTGAGAGAGAGCCACGACAGTTATCAGATATTGTTGACTTCCTTATCAAGTAGGTTTAGAGTGATGCACCAGGGAAGTTTCCAAAGCAAAGTTTAGGATCAGATTAAGGAGGGATGAGACTTGTCCCAATTCGAAGAGAATATGGAAAGGGTTGCCCAGTTATTTCATCTGGATGTTTCATGTGAAGTGATGGATTATTAAGCATGTGACCAATTTGTAGAGGCCATATTGGATGAGAATGCAAGTTAGGCTAAAGCAAAGTAGGTGCACATAGTTAAAGGAAGTTGTCCAATTGACAATACAACTTGAATAAGTTAAAGTTGCAGATAAACAACTACTGTAAATTCACTGTTCAAGAATTATGAAGTTATCAGATCAAATAGCACAGAAACATCAAATCTCAGGAAATATTAAATCAGAATGGAAGAAGTAAACCACATGACAGATGGTGGTTCAACAGTAAACTTAAAAGGGCATATTGTTAGGAAATGCAGACAAAAGCTTTTAATTAACTGTTTACTCAGGATGGAGGAAGTAAGCCACAGGGCAGAAGTTTTTCTAATGTAACTTAAAAGGACATATTACTAAAAACCGTTATAAGTTTGGAAAGCATGGACATTACATGTAAGACTGTGATAAATCAGTCATTGAAAATGAACCAAGTAGACAATATCTTGAGGATGAGAATACTTCTTCTGCCTAAGTAGAAGTAGGGAATGTGTTATTTAAAGAAACCAGCTCACAAGTCAATGGATTTATTGATGGGAAGTCTTTTAGTATATTCATCAACACTGGTTTTGTGGTTACAGTTGTTTGACCCAGTCTGTTAATGAAAAGTGAAAAGTTGCCTCCAAAGATGAAGAAAGATGGATTGATGTGAACAGCAAGTGGTCATAAAGCTCCAGCAAGAGGAAAGTTGGAAGTCTTTTATTGTGGAAAGCATGTTTACACTGCATGATGTTGTGGATAGTTGACATTGAAGCAGAATGCATGTTGGGAACTGACTCCATGAAAGAACATGGATGGAAGGTTAGACTAGCATCAAATAGTTTCTTATAAAAACTAGCAATCCCCCTGCACTACATGACAATTACACCACCAGAGATCAGACCTCAAGTTATAATGGTGGTTACACAGGATAATGAAGAAAGTTGACCTGGAGTACAAAATAGCATGATATAGAGAAATAGGTGGTCCAGTTCAAGGGTCATCACTCATGATTGTCTGTGGAAGGATGATGATGGGAGAAAACCAAATGTTTAACTCCAGTAAAGAAGTAAGTCAACCTGCTGGATTGCCTAAGATTTTTGTGAATACCACTTCCAGTGTATCAACAAGGATGGACCCACTAGTGATTTCCCTCTACCATCTACCTGGAGAGAATTACCCCAATGATAATACAAGAAGTAATGGTAAAGGACAAGAGGTCTTCTTATATTTGTACTTTTAGCTATGAAAGAGAAAATAAACAAAAATATTTGATGACAAGACAATTCAGACACTATAAGTCAGTAACAAGAAATACTGCCTTGTTGATCAGTATTAAGATTGTATTTTGTTGTTTTGTATATTTCAGCATTAATTCAGTAAGTGTAATGCATCACCCTCTCATGGCACAACAGTGCATAGGGTGGAATTTTTTTCTAGGACAACTGCAGAAATATATATAACTTGTGAGTGTCTTGACTGGACAAATCCAGTCAAATATTATAAGGAAATCATGTTTTTGTTTTATTTATTATTATTAAATCCAGTGAAGCCATGATGTCTCTGCAATTGTTAAAGACTGTGTTGGACCTTATGGATTACCATTCACAACAGAGGTATTTGCCTAAGTGTTAGCTAAGCAGGTAACAGATTATAACCCACCTGCTAGGTATGCCATCTGGCTTGAAGAATCACAGGATGTTTGAGGTTATTGTAGAAGATAATTTCATGATAGAAATGGGGCATATTCCTCATAAGAAAGTTGACATAATAGAGTAACCATGGTTAAGTAGACCAAAGTAGAGCAATGAAGAAAACCTGGCACTTCAAGTTACTGATCTTGATGAAAACCCAAGGATGGTTAAGTAGAGGTGTATAAAGGAAGATGTTCTTCTTAAGATTGACTCAGTCATACACTGTTAGAGAATTTAGAAGTGGAAACCAGTAGGGTGGAAGAATTTGATTGGTTGATGTAGTAAATGAATCAATCATCAAATGAACCAGGCATTTGCAAATCCATATAAATCCAAAATTGAAGGGTGCATTTCGTGGGAATGGCTACAGCTTTCAGAAAGTATTGGCAAAAATGCTCATCACACCAGGAACATGATAGCCTTAAAGGTGGACATGTTGAGAATTAAGCTAAAGAACTAGAGTAGCTGCAGCAAAACAAAAACTGTGAGAATTAGTACTGACCTGATTGTTGATGAATCTAGCACAATAGAGTTGTCTAACACATTGGTGGAGAATAATGGACAGAAACTTGAAACAGGTACATTGAATAGTCCAAAGTTCTAACATGTTGAAATGATCCGTTACTTCTTAAATATTCCAAGAACTCAACACGTTGCCCCCAACCCTTGTAAAAGGCATCTGTGAAAAGATGAAGTTTGAAGCAAAAATGAAGAAAAGGAAATCCTTTTGTCATGATAATGGATCTAAAGTCTGAAATCACTGAAAAGCAATGTCCCATTCAAGATCAGTGTGCTCTGAAGGAATGACTTTGTGAAGTGAGGTCATTGCCCACAAAGTAGAAAGGATGTCTTTGGCAGTAGGTGTGGAAAACAGAGAAGAAGTTTTTCTTGAACCATTTTGATTCAAAATCTCAAGTGTACCAAATACTGTGTTGATATTAAATGGGATCTGGAGTTGTATTTTATTCACCCAAAAGTTGTAGCTAGTTTGGCAGTCAAATGCGGAAGTGTAAGAGACTTAGTGGGGGAAAAAAAAGTCGGAATAAGCCATTCATCTATGTAAAAGTGAAAGTCAGTGTTGAGGTAATGGAAGCCAAGATGTATGGAGCCAAGATCAATTTGAAGGGAAAGGCATTGAACTATTAAACCACCCACTGGTGGCAAAAAACAAAAATGACAAGATGGATGAATAGGGATGTATTTCTACCGTCATTTAATGACCTCAACAAAGAAACTTCTGTAACATCTTCATGATTTCCATTTTGAAATGTGGTTTATCCAGGTAAAGATTGAAACAGGTCTTCATTCTTCAATATTCTTTGGAAGTAAAAAGAAACAGGAGTAAAAACATAGAGATGCATGAAAAATGATTTGTATTGTTCACTTGAGAACAAGATCAAATACTTCCTGATCCAGAACTTGTAAACAATGGTATCAGAAGGAAGAGGAAAGCAGGAGGACAATGACAAAAGTGAGAGTAAAGACCAAATTCTAGAATCTGTCAAACCCAGTGATCTCAAAGTCAAGGGTCCCACATATGAATAAATGATCCCAGAAAAAGTCAGTGAGTTGGTTGAAAAGACACTTTACCTACTTGAATGTTAGGGCACTTGAAAGGTATGAGTAGATGTAGCAGGCATCAACTGAAAAGAATGTGATGGGGGTAAGGCAAGAGAACAGATATTACTTGTTGGTCATTTTGAAAAGAGAATATGACAAGAAGCAAAACAAGATGCTCAAACCCAAATCAACTCCTGTTGGCACACTTCTTCTGAATTTAATAACAGTTCAGGTTAAATACTTGCAAAGACAAATCTGTGCAGGAAATAGAAACAGTATCAATGAAAACTGCAAAGTAGATATTTGATCCCAAGAGAATTGGGAAAATGAGAATAGCTAATAGGTAATAATTGTGCAGAAGGAGAAAATTTTCAAAGCAAGACAAATCATATCCTGCATGGCAAAAATGGGTGAGTTAAAGTAAAAGATCACATGGGTCCCCCTCCTCTTCCTTGATAACCAATTTGAAGGTCAAGAACTTGAGAAATAACATGGGTAGTGGAATATGAAGTCTTTTAATATTTCACTAGTTGCTAAAAGCATCAGCAACATCAAGAATATTAGGAGAAGGTTGAAGAAAGAGAGAGTCAAATACTGAACTATGACTAACACTTTCAGGTATGATAGACACTGGTCAAGATTCAAAATAGATTTTAACCGAGAGAAATGAGGCAGTAAAAGCTTTTTCGCGATTAGGGCTAGCAAATATCCATGCTCTGCAGATATTGGAGATGATTAGGCCTGAGAAGAAGATTGATATTGTTCAGAATCCTGAGAAGATGGTCGATGTTATGAAAATTGGGTGCCTAAAATTGTGAAACCCACGAGGGACACCAGCAAACAACTAATAGCCGTATCTTAATCAGTTATCACCCTGCACACTAGGGGCAAAGTGCATTAGTAAGGTGAAGTTTTTATATTATTGTTGAAAGTACTTGGATCAAAATTAACATTAACTTCTGAATTCCCTATAGCAAATGTAACAATGTAACTGTCAATGAAACAAGATCTGGATTGTGGAAGGAAAGCAGAGCTTGTATACGTCCTCCTGATACAAGTGCAATAAATCATGTGGAAGAGTAGAGAACTATGGGTAAGCTGATGTATACTCTGCATTGTGTCAAGGACATTCAGATTTTAAGTCTTATGTTTCTTGATGGGATGAGACCAACTCTACAAGAAAAATGTTTTTGGTTTTTCAGAGGTAAATCTGCCTGTTTTGGAAACATTTTACACATTATTATTATACAATCTTAATAGTAACAGTAATTGGAACAAAGTGGCATGTTACACAAAATTACAACTGTCACCTGTTATTTTCTCTACAAGTCTATATCTAACTGCTGGTTAACTAGAAATATACTCTGTATATGTTGTAGCTCAGCATGCATGGATATTTTGTTTGCAGTGCCTTGTACATCTCTTCAGAGAGAACATAGTCATATGAACTACTGTTTATTATGACATTTATCTTGTACTACTACTAGTAGTAGCATATGTATTGGAAGAGAAGATTGTTCATAATGTAGTTGTAATTAATATTTGCAATGTACAGATTATGTGATTCGTACATGATTAAGTGATAATGAGTGATATGCAATGGATTATTGCTTATTAACAGATGCTTCCATCTGAAAGTAACAAACAATACTAGATTGGTTCCTTCAAACAGGTAAATGTAAAAAACTACACATGGTACATTTATTGTGTAATTACAGTTTATATGTACTAACCACTGTCTAAGGTTGTGTCTATAACTCTGGGGTAGAAATGGAAATGAGAAATGCATGTAAATTTTTTTTTATTATTGTTATAGAAAGAAAATGTTTTAAACTCAAGAGTGTATTGCCTTAATCATGCATGACTTATATGATATTTGTTAAATTAATTGTTGGAAGTAATCAGTGAGTATTATATTAAATGAAAATATTTTTTCTTTTTCTTTTTTTTTTGTATTTTACCTGAAGCTGGTGTTTGTGCTAATTCTAACATTTTTTCTAAAAATACAGGATGGCGAAAGCCATATAAAGAACACAAGGATGCCTTTACAGAGAGATCATTGTCTGTTAAAGAACCAATTGGTATTTTTAAACAGTGGTTTAATGTTGCCTCTGAAACTCCAGAAATTTCTGAAGCTAATGCAATGACACTTGCAACATCAGACAAGTTAGTATTATTTTTGTTATACTTTAGTGAAATATTCTGCATGTTGTTTATGTTTAATAAGTTAATAGTGTTGTGAACTATGTTTTAATATTTTAATTTATACATGTGATGTCTGACATTTTCTAGATACTTTTTTTTGGGGGGGGTATTGTAATAGTATAAAAACACTAAAGAGTTGGTATTTATCAGTGAGTTAGTCAGTTAACAAATGAGTAAGCGAGGATTTAACAGTGGCTCCATTTCGGCTGGCTCAACCATGGTTCATGCTGCTCTGACCTTTATCTGTACAACCTCCCCCATCCTTACTTCTGTTTTGGTCTTTGCTCCATCAATCTCAGTCAGACACCATTCATCCAGACGTCACCACCCTCTATCTTCACACATGGCTTTTGTCAGGTCCATTCCTTCAGCCCAGGGACTGACTCCATTTGTTGCATCTTTCCTTTCCAGATCCATGTGATCTTTTTCCATTTGCCAGAAGCGATGGTCTGCCTTCTACCTTCAGTCTCTTTGATGTGGTTTCTGTCCTTCTTACCCTTCCATTTCTCATCTTTCCTAATTCTTCATCTGGTTGTTTGACAAAGGTTTGTCAACTTTGACTTGGTCTTGCTATCAGGTGGTCTTGTTGATCACATTCTGTTTCTCCTGGTTTCATCTGGTTTTGTCTTTCCCTGTCATTTTCCTCCTTTTTCTGCTCATTTGATTTGCTTGATTGGGATCTCATTGTGGTCCATTATGCCTTTCACATCATCCCCATGAACCTTTGTCTTCATATTTCATTTACATCTCTCTCTCTCCAGGTCTATTTCCTTCCCTTCCCTGCTTGTAGAGACTGGCTTTGCTACTCCCCATTAACTCTCTCAGCACGGGCTCAGTCAATTTGACTGACCACATGATCTCTTTGTACTTAATTAAAGTCTTCATAGGTCTTATACTTCTAACTTTCAATATAGTGTGTATATCTTCACAAAATTTGGCAGTTTTCAGTTCATATTATAAGTCTTTCTCATACAAAAAAATCATATTTTTTAATCAAGTATTTTTAATAAAATAAAATAAAGATTTGTCCATTAATATATTGAGTATTTGTCTGAGTGCAAAGTAATTTTCATGTTAAAATTAAAAATGCTTTTCCTCATTTCATAATTCTAAAATTTCCTTTGCGTAATACCTAAAACCTCCTAAATGCATTTCAAATTTTTTTTTTCAGTAAAACTTTATAGTTTATCTGTTATTTTATCTAGCCTTTCTCAAAATGAGATCGGTCAATTTGACTGACCTCGTAACCACCAAAGAAAAAATTGAAATAAACCTAAATTATCCTTTTTTTTTTTTTTCTAGAAAGGCTTCAAATTATAACATGAAACTACAGTATACATCTACTTATTATTATTTTTTATTGTTGCCTTTTGAACCATGTCTAACTACTATCCATGCCATTATAAGTTATAAATCACTCGGGGAATGTGCAGCTCACGCTATGCTATTGAATTACATTACCTGGAGCTGCTCACGTCTTAAATAACTTAAAAAGATCCATATTTTTAGATTTTAGTTACTTTTATAATAATAAATAAAGAATAAATATGAAAAACAAGAAATAAAGTACTTAACCAATCTTTTTTTCTTGCTCTTGGGTTTTCGAAGAGAGTTAACTCTAATTTTTTATACTATAGATAGTACTGCACTTAATGATTTTTAATCAATTAGATATTGCACCAAAGAATATAGACTAATAACATGCAAAAAGTAAACAAATTCACTTACCTCTCAAAATTTTCCTAGCTTTCTAACTATGCGACAAGAGCCGTTACAAATTCATCGAAGCTAGTCGTTAACTTTCCCACAGGAACATTGCTTGTACTCTGAATGAAATTGGAATTTAACGATTCAGAACACTACATTATATAATATGTCGTTTGACAGATGAAAACTTTTACTTTCTATTGCTTTAAGGTAATATATTATGAAACATAAGAGAGAACTATCAACGAATTGTGAAAGAGAGGATGTGATGTGGGTGTGGCAGAAGGGGTCTGATTTTCTATTTGATAGCTTTGTAACCAAACAAAATTGAAGGCTATAAAAGTTATGATTTGTTTGAGCATTAACAATTTTATAGAGAGTATTTTACATTTAATTTCGTACTTTTTTGAGGAGTGGTGGATAAAATGACATGCTAAGAGAAAATGTGGCATGTGGGTCACATTAGTGGAAATTCAGGATTTTTTTTAATATTGCCTTGTTGAATTAAGGAGTTAAAACTTCTATACAATTAAAATATGGATTATTAGCTATAACTGTATACTATAAACAAAAAGTAGTTCAATAAAATTTTGAATGTAAGACACTAAAACCTTGTGTCATGTGCAGTAAAGGGTACTCGGAGTGATAGGGTTAAAGGGACCATCTTATGCATTATATGCAAATTGTATTCAACAGCAATAGAAACTTCTTTGCAAGCAACAGCTGGATACTCTGACTGGAAACATCTGCAAGGGACTTTAGTTTGTACAAAACAAGCTCACTGCATCAAAGTTGCATCACCAAATTTCTTATTTGTAAAACCAAAAGCAGATGAATCAACAATACTTTAACAGAGCTGATGGAGGCAGAGGAACAAATACTGGCACCAAGTTCTAGAGCATATTCTTTCATTCATAAATTTTCTCTCATCAAGAAGGCTAGCATTTAGAGGAAGTGATGAAGTAGTTGGTTCAATGCATAATGGCGATAACTTAGGAATACTGGAGCTATTGGCTAAGTATAATACATTTCTTAAACACATTAAAAATGTCAAGTTCATAGAAATCCCACACAAAGAAGTTCTCACTGCCCTTATCCAGGAAATAAGTACATCCACGTATTACTCAGTGTCTGTTGATTCTATTCCAGACATATCCCATATGGATCAACTGATAATAATCTTTAGATGCATCCTGTATGATGGCCCTGTTGAGAGCTTCGCCACATTCTTACCAATAAGCAAAGAGTGTTGTAAGAATTCAAGATTGCCTTTGACAGTTTAACGAAAATGCATCCTATATGAGTGGCAAGTATGTTGGCATGCAAGCCTTGATCAAAAAGAAGAACCCATTAGAAGACTATGATCCCTGCTTTGCTCATTTGCTCAGCTTGATTGGACAATGTGCTGTGGACTGCTGTACTGAAGCTTGTTTGTTATTTCCCTTTGTGTAGAAGTTTTGTGTGTTTGTGTCACCTTCAACGTGCCTGTGAAGCACCTACACAATCTGCTTGAAAAACCAGGGTACCAGACAATAGAGAGGTTATCAGATACAAGATAGAGTGTCCATTCTGATGCAATGTGAGCCTTAAAAATGGGGTACAAAGTCATAATGCAAGTCCTTACATTCATTATAGACAATGAGTCTGAAAAGTCTCAAGTCAAGAAGCCTTTATGTTACAGTTGGAACAACTAGAAATGGGTATAATGAGAGAATTATGGAGTATTATCTTGGAGAGGTTTTATAAGACAAGTCGTTCATTACAATACTCCTAAATGGATGTCAGTACATTTAAAATCTCTTGAGACATTTGTACAGGAATTACAAGATTCATTTTCCAAATATGAGGAAAAGGGTAAACAAATATCAGGATGTGAGACACAAGGTTGAAAGATCAAAGAAAAGAAAAAGAAATACATGAAGGGGATGCTGAGGACAGTGATTTTTTTACCCTGTACTCAATATAAAGCTCAGCCTTTCTTAAATAATTGACAAATTTTCTTTTGCATCAGACAACAGAGTAGTGGCTTATGAAAACATCAGTCCAAGTCTACAGAGGACCTCTGCAGTACCACCAAAAAGATAATTAGTACATATCCTATTGACTTGGAGAGTTGCACAGAGGAAGAAGTTGTTCAACTTGCCATCCGCTGCTAGGCAGAGTTCACTGAAAAACCATTAGGATCCAAGGAACAAAGTATACTGAGAATGATATGCAACCAATCTCTAAAATCAACTTTTTCAAAAATCCTGATAATCTTAAGACTGTACCTGTGTCTCATGTCAAACAATTGCTTGGGAGAAAGATCATTCTCAATGCTGAAAAGGGAGAACATACTTCAAGAATGTGTGCTAAGACAGGCTAAATGCATTGGGACATTTGTGCATAGAAAATTACTTTTTAGAGTCACTTATTACCAAACAAATCATAAATGCCTTTTCTGCAAAAAGAGCCAAGAAGACAGTAGTTTAACCAAGTACAGATGACATTATCTGTTGTGACTACTGGCCATACTGTGTGTGTACCAATGTGATCTAAGTGTGTGTGTGTGTGTGTTTATGCATTTGTTAGTTTGAATGTATTAGTTGTTGAGTTTATGTATATGTGGTTTCTTTCTAGGTGTTTTTTTTCAAATTCAAGTTTGTCTGTGTTAGAGCACCACTTTTTATGTTCAAGAAACATCTAATATTGTTAATTAATTTGTAGACAAGTCTTGCAGATATGTAGGTGTTATTTTTCATTGTCTCCTAAAGTAAAACATATCTTGAGGTTTAGTTTTGTTTACCTTAGTCTTTAATCACAATCATAATAGCCCCAGGCCCATCTGACCTTTAATCAGCTCCTGGTAGTGACATGAGCGTAATGATGTGTTGAGGCTCCAAAATTGTTTTAACATAATGTTCTCAACCTCAATGTAATGTTATGTAAAACTACAAATTATTAACTTATGAGAGCTGGGTGTGGCCTAGTGGTAATTGTGCTGGACTGTGGATCTGAAAGTTCATGGTTCATGCCCAGTTGCCTTTGTTTAGTTTTGCATAAAAATTCTAAAAGAAGCAAAGAAACAAATTATTGGTAATAAAGATATCAAACATAGTTAAATACATAGAGCTTAGAAATGAAATGTACAATTACACTGGTAGACAAAATCAAACTTTTTTTTTTCTTATCAAAGATGTAAGCACACTCTCTTCTAAACCAGTTTTGCATGCTGATTCCAAGTCTGTTTTTGATTTTCTTCTAGCACATCTAGTTATTAGATTTTAATGTTATTAATTTCAGTTAACGTTACAACTTTATTCATTTTTCAGTGTAATTCCCATAAATGTTATACACATCTTACACTTGGTTAATTTTATATAGTACACACTTGTGAAAAAAGAAATGTACAACAACTTAAATTATAATTAACGCAATAACCTTTCAAATTTGATCGGTCTCATCGCGAAAACTTGACATGCAAGAGGAAATCCAAAAACTGATTTGGAATCAGCATTCCAAGAGCTATCTAGCCCACCTATAATTATATCTAATGAAAATGACTTGTTGACCAGTGTTATTACTAGTAATTACATATACTTTTTGTGTAATCATTTCAAATCAGCCATATAGTACATGTGCATTATTCTTTTTAAAATTATAGGTATATTTGAATATACATTGTATATATTACAAATTAAAAAATAATGCTTGGAAATAAGCATATGGTTAGACATTTAGTAATTAAAAAAAAAAATGCAAACTCCCTGAGTGTGTGAAAATGTGCATTTGCTATCTTCAGACATGAACTTACTAATAATGGTGGTTATGACCATGCATGCCCCATGTGAACCTTTATATTATAGAGTAGCTTTGAACATGCATGTTCTGCATGATATCTGTTACTTGTGTGTTTTGATTCTGATATTCCTCTTCAGTCACTCTCTGTGGTACTTTACTTCTATTGAAAGTTGAGTAATTCTGCTTACTGTTATTAAGTACATTTTGCAAGAACAGAAATTGTCAGTTTCATATGATCTCCTTTATTTTGTCATAATTAATAAGAAACTTTAACTTCATTACTATAACACATTAACAGTATTATGCCTGATAACATGTACAAATTTTTTATTTCAATAGGCATGGAAAACCCTCGGCCAGAATTGTTCTTCTTAAAAGTTTTGGAGTAAAGGGTTTCACTTTCTTCACTAATTACAATAGTAGGAAGGGTCGTGAACTGGTAAGTTGTTAAAAATATGGCTATTGTTATCATTAAATAAATAGTCTTACTAAATGCATAAATAAAATTAATAAGTTAGTTTCTATATATATATATATATGTTTTATGAATGATTTTCAATCCATGAAATTATGTAATTGACATTTTTGGAAAAAGAACTTTGTTACAAGATTTGCAAAAAGCAGTCGTTTTTTTTTTTTTAATTTATAAATTCTTATTTTGTTGAGTCAGATTTCCATAAAACTGAAAATAGATTTACTGTCATGAGAGCTTGTCATCTCCTCCTCATAAGGAAACCATATTTATTAAGATATTCAATAATTATGACAAAATATCTTCACAATCTATTAGATTAAGGTTGGTTTTTGTTAAGTAGGAAGGAAAACAAAGTAAAGGTATAGTCATAACTTGTTAATTGCTAGAGACTGTGTAACAGAAGATATCCACAAAATTCGGGTTGTGGTTTTTATCCAAGCATGGTTAACTGTTTTGTGTGTGCAGTCAATTCGGTCTCAAACTAAATACTTGTGTCTTTTGCTTTTAAGTTACTGGGTTTCCTAGTGGTCACAATTAGAGCTGGGTGATAATGGTACTTACCAATTGATTAATTGACAGTTTCAATAATCAATTGGGACACCATGCCTCCTGCAACACATACAAGCAAAAAAAAAAAGTTTGTACTACCATCTAAACTTTTACACTAATATGGTATAAATTTTTCTATTTTATTATACAGTGCAATTTTTTAAGGTAATTTTCACCCTGATTCAAATAAGAGATTTGTTCTGAAGGTCCCCATTTGTACATTTGGGAAAAACAACAACATATGTTTGTCAACAAGATATTTTACAACAAGTCTTATGGACATTTCTTACTCGGTGGAAAAATACCACCATGCATTCACCATTGTGTATTTTCAACTATGCAGTAACCCACACTAATCTTCTGTAAATCAAATAAACTGATAAATAATGAAAACATGCTTTACTCTCATGATAAGGGTAATAATATTTTTATTTAAAAAATATTACAAATAATTAAATAGCCAGTTAGATAATTTATTTGTGTACATTGTTTGAATAGGATAAACAAAAAACAGTATTCACTAAAGATTTGAGCCATCACAATATTTTGCAATTGCTACTATACTCACTAAACATTAAACTTGTCTGATTTGATGACAATTTTATTTGGAGAAAATGATAAAAGAAAAAACCTCATGTTTTCAAACATTGTACCTCGATAAAATCCATAGTATATGTATTAAAAAATTAAAATGCCGTATTTAAACAAAACACCAAATGTCAACAAAATACCTTTACTAGGTTTTAAATAATCTCCAGTTGTGTGACTTTGTTTCATACTGTGTGGAAAAAACAACAACATATGTTTGTCAACAAGATATTTTCCAACAAGTCTTATGGACATTTCTTACTCGGTGGATAAATACCACCATGCATTCACCATTGTGTATTTTCAACTATGCAGTAACCCACACTGTGTGTGTGTGTGTGTGTATATGTGTGTATATATATATATATATATATATATTCCTGTGTCTAGGAAAGATTCTTAAACCTCATGATGACAAACCTTCTCAATATTGTACGTTTGTTACAGTGCTAAACTTTTAATAAAGTTTTCTTTGTTACCCACTCAACCCATCTCTAAACTGTATAAGCTTAACTTATCTCAAGTTATCTGATCTCTTCTCATTCAAACATATATAATTTAACACACATACACTTTTGCAATTCACAAATTTACAGAAACTATAAAAAAACATAAACCTATATATTTATTCTATTAATATGAAATAGTCTAATTCTTGCTCTACCCAATTATTTTTTTAAACTTTCAAAGCTTTGTTTTATTGGTAAATGATTAAATCACTTAATGTGGTGCCATAATAAAAATAATTATTCTTTTGGATGGGCAGGAAAATACTAAAAAAATCAACAAGTAGGTTGTTTTGTTTGCAGCCAAAGCTCTTTGCAACTGTACAGAAGTGAAAATATTAACTTCTTAGCCTTTTTTGGCTCTGAGTTTTGTTCAAATACAGACTTTTAGCTCATAGCTCCATGTCTTGACCAAGTTGAGGTCTAATTACAGCTGCAGCTATTGAGTATTCTCTTTTGTTGTTTCATTAATTGTACTAAATAAGTATCAGAATATGACAAAATACGAATTTTATAATATATTTGAGTTAAAACTGATTAAGTACTTAGAATTAATATATAAAATTATGTTAAAAGTTTGTAACAAAAGTATGTGAAAATTTAGAGGAAGTCCTGTCTTTAGGTACATTAATGAAGGAGTAAGCTATTTTGTTCATCACAAACTATTGTACATGAAAGTTTATCATATATGCATGCAAAGTAGTACAAAACTTGCAACAACCTGAAAATAGTGCGATTAATAGCATTCCACAGGTTTCTCGAGGAAAATAAACATATAACTACTTTGTGACATTTTATAACAAGAAATTTACATATATAATGTTAACAAACCTTATGACCCTAAAAACATAAGTAATAAAAAATATTAAAAACAAGACTAGTTTCAGCTATAGGCTTACATCATGAGTAAGTTAGTTGAATATTTCATTCATTGTTGGAAATAAAATTATTTTTCAAAACACATGCAAAAATTAATACATGATGGTACTAATGTTCATAATAAAATAAGATGGGGAAATGTTGAAGCTTTTGTTGTTGTTTTTTAATACTTATCACTACTCACAGCTTTAGTAATAAAATCAATTAACTTACTAAATCATAAGTAGCTCAGTTGGGATGTATTCCAACAATTTCAAACCATATATCTTTATTTATAGTAATGTGATTGATGTGAAAATAAAAAAAAGTTAAAGGCAAACATTTCAAATATTTTAATTAGAATTTAATAGTTAGAAGTTATATTTAGGAAAAAAATAATTATAAAGTCTACAACTAAATTCATATTTTAGTGTTTATAAACAGGATGTCTGTTTCAAATTTTTTTAAAGTCATCACTTATACAGTCATAACACTTGTGTTTTTGTAAAAACTGTATGTTATAAGTGCAGCAGGTGTCCTAAGCAATACTGTCTGAAGAAAACAAATCTCTAACGTCCAGAGCGCACACATACACACAAATTGCTAGTGTTTGAAAAAAAAGCCAAGGAATGAAAACTTACCATGGCTATATTTAATTGACATTCATGTTGTTCTATTCATTTAAAAATAATAAGTTATTGGATGAGGCTGTAAAGGGATTGTTCTAGACTCCAACTCTGTTGACTTCAGAAAAACTGAAAAAAAAAAAGCTTTTATGATAAGTAATAGACCAATCAAATAAAACTCTTGACATCAAACATTTCTCTTTGATGCTATTGGCTGTATATTCATTTCTGAGAACAATATGTGGAAGGGGTGGGAGTTTCAATCCCCTAAATCCATGCCTGCTTACACAACATTAAATAATATAGTTATTAATTCTGAAAAAAAAATGAATAGCGATCTGGACACCCTAGGCCCCTCCCCCAGATCTGCACCTGCTTATACAACATTAAATAATACAGTTCCCAGTTATAAATTAGAAACATAACACAATGTACAAAAAGAGTAAATTTACATTTTATTCAGTACTTAACTAGGCAGAGTAGTTATTATCAGTCAGTTGCCTTCCCTGTAGTCAGCAGTTCAAAATCAATAGCATTAGTAGCTTTGCAATACCAAAGACACAATGGGGAAATTTAGTGGCAAATCAATCTCGAGACCCTCCAGTCATGAAGCATCTCCTCCCACACACACACACACACACTGTAGTTAAACACAAAAGGCTATCTGTACAGTGACAACAATGTCTATCAAAATCCAGTTTTTAGCATTATAAGCCTTCAGACTTACTATTGAGCCAATGGGGGAACCATTCATTATGTAACTTTGTGCTACATACAAATGTAATGGATATTTGAAACAATTATAAACCCTAATTTTGATTAGTTGATGATTTTTGTCACAGTAATCAATTAATTGTAATTGTTTATTGATTGCTTTAATTTTATTTAACAAGGTAACAAAATGTAAAAATTATAAACTTTTCAGTTTAGCTTAAAATTTAAGAAATAAAACATTTAAACTTTCACTAACATCGAGCAGGATGTGAAATATGACACTGATCATGTGCTCTGTACATTAATTTTACGGGAAACAAGTAATGGGCTCTTACTGTATTTTATTGCATTTTGATGTGGTATTATTGATTTTAATTTTTTTATTTTATTGTATGGTAATGATTTCTCTACAGTTAGTGTAAAGAAGATAAGAAATAGAATATAAAGTTTTGCCAAAAAAAACTTTTAATATTCAAATTGGAGATCCTAGAGGTTATACAAATAAAATATGAAAACTGTATTACAGAAAGCTTACGTGGAACGGGTATTATTATATTTCATATTCATACCTTTATTGGCTATCATTTGTAAACATTACAACTTTTTTTTATTCTATATTTAATATAACACCCTCTAGAAGACCTTTTCTGTGTACAGGTACAGAAAAGCAGCCATGTGTGTCAGTTGTGCAGTTCCACAAATATGCTGGTGTTTTCTTGAGAAAGGTACAAAACCATTGCTATTCTTGCTGAATGAACTAGTGTACCTTTGTTTAGACTAATAAAATAATACTGGACAATAGATGCATGATAAAGTTAAATATATGAATATGTAATACCAAAATAAGAACAAAAAGTAGCAATAAAATCTTGCTGCCTAAGTGGATCCTAGTGGGTTAGTGGTGGGCAATACCACCAGTTCAGAGATTTATGTATTATTAAACTACTCACAGAGTATTGATATGCTCCTAACAATAAAAAAACACAAAATAAAACAAAAAACTTTCACATCAGTTCCTGTTATGTAACAGCACTAAGGTATGTGCTAACTTGTTTACTCTTGTATATTTTTCGAAAATTGTTCTTGAAAAAGTTTTGTATGAGGTATTTAAGAGCTATCAAAGTGATATTGTGCATTAATAAAGGGTGCACATCAGAACTTGGCAGTTTCTAAGATGATATGGTCATCATGGCAACCAGAAACTATTATGACATTCTTAAAAACATATTTAGGGAGGTCAGATTAAAAAGCAGAAACTAAAACTTTCATTGATAAATTGTTTTCTTCCTGGAGTTTAAGTCAGTTTTTAATATGAAATAAGTTATAATATGTTTTTTTGTTATTGAAAAAATACCAACTGAAATATATATACAGAGTATCATGTTGTGATTCCTGTATGTGGTGAGGGGAACTCCCAGGGAAGGTTCTGTATCTTCAGTGTACCTCCTTTGGGATTTGTGAAGGGGAGGAGAGAATCCTGGTGGTTGAGAGGTGTCATTGTTGGGTCAGTTTATATCAGTGGCACTTAACACATCACTTTGACCTTGAATTTCTGTAGATGGGTGGCCTTGTCCTGTTGGGCTAGGGTCAACCAGTGTTGGACATTGTGTCTGATACTGGTGTTTGGGTATAGTGCCCACAAAACTCTAACTTCTCTACAATGCTCTACTTTAGCATTGTAGTGCATCCATGGTGGGTGGGGGTCAGTGGGCACTGAAGTTTCTCCATTTTTATGGATCCTGCACCCAGTGACACAAAGAAAAAACTAAAAAAACTTGTTGATAGGAAAGCGACCATGTTTGGAAGACTGAACAGTAGACACCACCCCAATCTGTACCTGTACCTCATTTTTTCATTCTGCATTCTTAGTCTGACAAACCTTTAGAGCAAATATCT
>NW_013665843.1:621716-622992 GCF_000517525.1 Limulus polyphemus | reverse complement strand
CATTTTTTCATTCTGCATTCTTAGTCTGACAAACCTTTAGAGCAAATATCTCCCTTTTTCATTCAGAAGAGATTAGAGGAGCTTACTGGCTCTCTGAAGTCAGTAAAGGAGATATGTTCTGGGGACATCTTGGGGGAACATTTACATCAAAACATAGCGAACTCCTCCTGAAATCAAAGGCCATTGGGGATATACCTATTGAGGTTGCTCCACATGCTGTTTTGAATTTCTCATGAGGAGTTACCATTTAGAGGGATTTAAGAAACATTTCAGAGTTGAAGATACTCATTGGTTTCTCTAGCCAAGGAGTTTCTGTTGTGCGACATATCTCCAAATTTACATTGCTACATCCGCCTCCCACTGTCAAGGCAGGTTATCTTAACTATAAGGTACAGTCTTATATTCCTAACTCTCTAAGGTATTTCCAGTGTCAGAAGTTCGGACATTCTAAGGCATCTTGTCATGTTCCTCTGACGCATGCTCATTGTGGTGCCAAAGGCCATGATGCCTCTGAGTGTCAACTGGACTCCCTTACTGTGTCAATTGTGGTGATTCCCACCTATCTTACCTTCAATCTTCTCCTAAGTGGGTGGAGGAGAAAGAGGTACAATGTTTACAGACTGCAAACAACATTTATTATCCATAGGCTTGGAAGTTGTTGTCCCCTGTTCCATCTTGGACATGTGCTGCTGCTGCACTCTATTCCACTACTACAGTAGGAGTGCTGATATATCTTTTTGTGCCTACAACAGAGACTTTCTCCCATCTTATAAACAGTCTTTTGCCCTCTGTGGATGCAAGAATTGATAAGTCCATGTCTACTCCAATCTTTGTCCCCACCATTGTTTCCGGTGACTGCTCAGGTCCCTTTACTTTGGCCCTGAGATGCAGAACCATTATTCAGTCATGCTCTCAGTCACTGGAGTCTCCTTCATTTTGTGGAGCATATGCTCTCGGATCACAACCTTTCTCTCTTCAATACTAACTCTTTTACCTATTTTCATGCACCTAGCCATTTTTTTACTGCTATTGATCTATCTATCTGTTTCCCTTCACTTTTCCTCATTTTTCTTGGAGGGTTGACAGTGACCCATGGGGCAGTGATAATTTTTCCATCATTTTGAGGGAGATTGGCCATGGTTGATGCCATCTGAGCTAAGTGTCACAGTGGAAGTTGGAGCAGGCTGAATGACTCTCCTTCACTACCATCTTGGAACTATACACCTGGAAAAAAGTTAAGCACCCCCGTGTTTTTTTCAAGTGATTCAGATTTGAC
>NW_013665843.1:617590-620919 GCF_000517525.1 Limulus polyphemus | reverse complement strand
CAAACCTCGACATGTTTCTAACAGTATCCTTATTCTTGGTGGTCTCCTGCCTGCCAGCAGGCATGGAAGACTCAGAAATGGGTCTGGGATACCTTTTGCAGATATCCCTCTCATTCCAATTGCATTGCTCTCCTTGGATTCAGTTCACCTCTGACATCTCTTCTACCACCAGTTTCAAAGTTATCTGGGACAAGATTTGGAAGGTCAATGGAAGTATGCTTCCCATCCTCTTTCCATCTTGCTCTCCAATGGTCAGGAAGTTGCTGATGCACAGAGCATCACTGATACTCTTGGGGAGAACTTTTTATATTTTTCCAGCTCTTCTGTTTCTTCCCCTGACTTTTTGACCACCAAGTCTCGGGCTAAAAGATCACTCCTTTCCTCTTGGGCAGATTGTCTCTATGATTATAATCACCCAGTTACACTGGTGGAACTTAAGTTAACTCTACATTAGTTTGGCAGTACATCAGTCAGAACCAGTGATATTCAATATGAGATGCTGTGCCATCTCTCTCCTACATCTTTTGCACTTTTCTGGTTGTTTTTAACCCAGATCTGGCAGCAGTAGAATATTTTTCCAGATGCTAGGTGCAGGGCGATTGTTCTTTCTTTCTCAAAGCCTGTGAAAGATTCCTTCTAATTATCATATAATTATTTTGACTAATTGTCTCTGTAATGTTTTAGAGAGGATGGTTAATGCTTGTCTTTTTTTGTTTCCTTGAATCAAAAGTCTTCTCTCACCCACCCAACATGGGTTTCGTTGACAGCGCTTCACCCTGGACCATCTCACTCATCTCAAAACCTGCATCAGGGAAACCTGTTTCTGTCTTCTTTGATCTTGAGAAGGCTTGTCATACAAAATGGAGGTTTGACATTTTGCAGGACCTCTGCTCCTATGAGTTGCATGGCCATTTACCCATTTTTATTGATAACTTTTTACTTAACAGGTGATGCCAAGTCCATGTGGGTTCATCCCTTTCCCTTTTTTTTTCACACATGAACTTGGAGTCCCTCAGGGTTGTGTCTTGAGTGTTACCTGTTTCAGTATCAAGATCAATGCTATCACTAAACAACTTCCTCCTACTGTTGCAAACAGCCTCTATGTAGATGACTTCCACATTTCTTGTTGGTCATCAAACATGAGGTTTATTGAGTGGCAGTTTCAGATTTCTCTCACTTCCTTTTTGGAGTGGATTAGAGCAAATGATTTCACTTTCTCTGCTTCAAAAACCATTTGTATCCATTTTTGCCACCTATGGAGTTTGCACCCCGATCCTGACATCTGTCTTGGTGGTGGTGTTCTTCTTGTGGTTCCAGAGACAAAGTTCTTGGGGCTTATCTTTGACTGTAAGCTTACATTTATTTCTCGCATTAAGCAGCTTCATGTCAAAGGTACAAGGGCATTGAACATCCTCTTTTCCAAGTCTTGGGAAGCGGATAGATGTTCCATGCTCAATATCTATCATCCCCTCAAAAGATCCAAGCTGGACAATGGGTCTATGGTTCTGTCAGGCCCTTTACCTGGAAAATGTTGGACCCCGTACATCATTTGGGGCTTTGTTCTGCACAGGGGCTTTCTGCACTTTACCAGTCCAGAATTTGTATACTGAGTTCCAAGAATCTCCTCTTTACTCTGATGTTTGCAACTTTCTTTACAATATGCTATCAAGCTTCAATCCTTACCACTGCATCCCATCTGGGGTGGTATCTTCCTTCCTCAGTGGGCTTTACTCTTTCAGAATTGGCAGTCAGCTATTCCTCCATTTGGCCTTCGTATCCAGGCACAGTTGGTTGAAATGGGCTGCCATTGGATTACGTTGCTGAGTCTGATGATCAGCTTATCCCACCATGGCTCATTACCAGCCCCACCTGTGACCTTTATTTGAGGAAGGCGGATACTCCTGATTGGAAGTACCATCTTCTTTTTGCCAAACATCTTTTGAACCATTCTTCTGTTATTGTTTTTATGGATGGTTTGAAATCAGGTGACTCTGTGGGCTCTGCCATGATTTGTTTTCACTCACTGGATGCTCACAGGATCCCCTCTACAGTTTCTGTGTTTGCTACCGAGTTGTATGCCATTTCTCTTGCCTTGGATAACATAGAAGCTAAGCAGTATACTAACTACTATTATTTACATTGACTCTCTTAGCTCTCTACTGGCCCTGGAATCACTTAATGGGACTGATCCACCAATGTGTGGCCTTTGTGACACTCAGGTCACAATTGCCTATGTTTTACATTCGTTACATTTATTAGTTACCCCTGGTGTCGGATGGTGTCATTGGCGATGGTGACACTGTCTAACTTGATTGTTTTTTTGGTTTTTATGGGCCATTGGCTTTTTTATATCTATTTGAATCTTTTACCTGCTTTTCGAGCATTGTTTCATTTCTAATTTGTTTTCTTTTTACATTTTATTGTATTTTACTTCCAGCTTTTTTACCGGTTGTTTGGTGCAGAGATCCTAGTTGCTTTGCACCATAAAATGCCAACCAACCAACAAACAAACCAATCAATGAGATTTGGTTGCAACCCAAAGATTTTGCACTAGAGCTGACATTCCCAACGTTAAATTGTAGCAAGTCACTAGGGGGATGATCATGAAATATGTAGTTAATTTTAATTTATTGAGCATTCATCAGCACAATGTCTTATTGTAGTTTAAAAGCCAATTCAGTCTGTGAGCTGAATCTATGTACATTATCCATGCTACCTCAGATGCTAGCATTATATGCCAAATGTGTGTCTCGTCGTGTGCCATCACTATAAGGGATTAGAGTATACTAAACTTTACACATTATATAGGCTACACTAACGTTTAGGCGGTTTGTTTAACTATTATACATGATGTACGATTTTTGGGGGGTGATTAATGCGACAGTAATTTCTTGATGACCTAATACATTAGTTGATTTTTAAATTCAAAAGAAAATATTTAAAATAACTCCTAAATATTGATTTTTATATGTCATGTGGGTATGTTGAATGCAGCATTGGCTTAGATTAGATATTTGTGATGTCCAAATACAAAGTCTATAGTTTCTTACGAATTATATACTCAAATCATCGATATTGACAAGCTAGAATATAAAAATAAGAATCTCCTATCTTTTCTATTTGCTGAGATATTACTACATTTACTGAGTCAAACACAGTAGACTGCTCACTTTTGTCCATTTTTGAAAGCTCAGAATGTCCCCTGAGTGGCTTTCACAACCTCTTTGAAGTATTCGGGGGCAAACTCGTTCTTTTGAAGCTATATTTCAAGTGGTAAGGTAAGACTTTAGTGAGCTTAAAATTTTATATTTTTTTAGATCCAAATAAAG
>NW_013665843.1:612657-617569 GCF_000517525.1 Limulus polyphemus | reverse complement strand
CCTTTTGCATCCTCCATATGAGAAATTTAATAAGGCTTAGCAATCTATGGCAAGCAGGAAATGAGTGCAAAATTCGGAACTAGAAGAGATAATTGTTTACTATACTTCTTTATTTACTGTTCTGTGTTTTAAGAAAAATACGTTTAATAACTTATTTATAAATAATAATAATGTATATACATATATAATGTATTATAACTGAAATGTGACTGTATTTTATAAAATACTTTTCCACTAAAATGCAGCCAAGACAAATCACTTTGTAAAGGCCAGTTTTATACTCTTGGATATGGTAACATGAGTGCACATGTGCCGTGTCATTACAACTTCTCTAATGTTAGCCAGGCATGGCTAAAAGGTCAATATAACAAGTATATATAAATTTATTTAGACTAAACATTTGTGTTTTTGTGTTACATTTATAATCATACTAGAATGAGAAAAAAAGCATAATTTATATTTATTTCCTTATTTTTTATGGTGGTCATGAGGTCAGTCAAATTGACCCAACCCATACAGAGATATATATAGTGAAAATAACAGATAAAATATATAGTTTTTTCTAAAAAAATATTTGATAATTATCTAAAGGTTGTATAGATTTTGCATGTGAAATTTGAAAATGTTCTGATGCATAAAAGTATTTTTAATCTTAAAATCCAAGTTACATTGGATGTTGAATAGTCAATATTTCGGAGAAAAAAATTTGCAAGAAAATCTTTAATTAAAAATTCTTAATACTTAATTTAAAAACCTGATTTTGTGTACGAAAGCCTTGTAATGTTTACCAATAACCTGCAAAATTTTGTATAATTATTGTCATGGATACTTTTGTGGTTACGAGCTGGGTGGATCGCACCCAGCCCATAATGATGGGCATTTTTATCACAGAGTGTACCAAAAGCAACATAAGTGTTGGCTTAATAATTTATAAAGAATAATGGAAGTTGATGAATAGACATATTGTACATAAAATAAAAACAGTTATATTTAAATTGGTACTTAAATAATAGAGATTACAAAATCAGTTCTCTGATTACCTCAGTGTACACTCACTTGGCACAAAGATAAATATGCAAATCTAAAGTTCACAAGTAACATCAAAATCAAAGTGCATGTCATCAAATTAGGTCTAGACCTATAAGCACATACAAAGTCAATGATCATTTTAATGTAATATAGACATAACTATATCATTAAATGTCTCTAACACACTAACAGTTGTTTTGGGAACAACTGGTTTTCCTCCAATTTGAAATTTGAATACAAACATAGGCCTTCTAAGACAATACTTGGGATTTCCTTCGATCTGGACATATTGTAGAAACATTTAGAAGTGATAAGACTGTAAGATAGGTAGTTGATACAGGCAGTATGCATAATAGCAAACAATAAATGAATATTGTTATTAATTTGAATTATGAATACAAAAACAATATAACTTGTACCCAAAGCAAATAGGTGTGTTTTTGAATTAAGATAGCCAGTTACAGTGTATTTTATTATGAATTCAGTGTTGGATATATGTTTGTCCACTTCTTGCTGACTGTGCCCTTTTACTTTTTTGATCTTCTTGCTGTATTTAGCACAAAGCTTGCACCAAAATTTTGTAAGGTGTCTTTTGAAGATGAAAAGTCAATTTGTCCACTGAGATTCCATTTCTCAAATGTTGATAACAAAACAGAACTTTGTTGGCTAAACTGAGACATGTTCACAGCATGTCACTGAACTATGACAACCTCTTATCAATGTGGGAGCCATTGTGGCCTCATGTCATTCAGAAAGTGGTTCATCAAATGCAGTTAAGGTCATAATCAAATTTGCTAAAACTCTTCTTGTTAATCTGAGATTGCTAGTAATTAATATCCTCTTTTGTAATTTAAACCTTAAAACACTGACTGAAAAACTGTTTCTCAGTTGTAGATATTTTATGTCTATATACAACACAATAGTTTTAAAATATCGTATTAATGTGTGTGTAACATCTCTAATCTAGGCCAATTAAAATTATTAGATTCATAGAAGCTAACATGATGTTATCTGTGAGCTTGTCTTTGTATACAAACAACTGCTGATTGTGTAGCCAATGCCATAACAAATAATAACAGTATCTGAATTCAAAACTATTTATTTCTTGGTAAGAATAGAAAGGTTAGTAGTTGGCCCAAGACAATGGGTGTCATGACAGACTTGATGGGGGCTTTAACAAACCATTACAAAACTCATTTTGTGAGCTCTTTTGAGGGTGATTGTGATGGCACCATTAAATGTAAAGTACTGGTTTGTATCATCTGTACTTTTTAGAATTAGCATGTCTGTTAAATATGAAAATTAACAACTGTAACTATAACACTTAACTATATATTCTCTTCAGATTTTCTAACTAATGACATTTCACCTTACTGCATAACCTGTGAAAGGACTTTCAGTGAAGATTTATAGAAAATGTTTAATAAATAAAAAGGAAAACTAAAGTTTACCAAATAGATGCAAATAATATTGCTACAGGGTATAATGTTTTTGTTTACATAATCCGTAAAGAATTGTAATTCATTGATAAACAGAGATTGAAAGGGTGCAGAAGTGGCCAGTATTAAGAAAAATTCTTGAAGGCAGAGGATTTTTTGGATCTGTGCATGTATCACTGTTATTTACTACTAAACATTTCTGACATGGATTGTCTTCTTCAAAAAATGTTGAAAAAACCACACAAGTTTTTTGGATGGAAGAATATAAAAAGAAAATTATTTCTTTGAAGAAAGGTGGTACCTTGACCCCAGAGTTAGATCATTTAACTGTTGAAACTAATGATTCTAGACAAACATGTTAGTGATGCTTGCAGATGGAGTAAAGTCATTGGAAGTACACACTGTAATAGAAATATAACTTACTTAATTTTCTCTAATTCATTTGAAATAAGATTCATTATTTCTTGCATATAGGAGCTTCTAAGCATTAATTCAACTGATAGTCATTTTTACCACTACTTAATGATGACAGGTTTTCCCTCAAAATTGATTTTCTAGTAATGGGTTGGCTAATCAATTTTTATTTGCAATCCCAAAGGTCAGATAGCAAAATGCCCATAAAAATTTCAGGAATTTTGCAAATACTGATGTATATTCAAGGATGCCCTTCAATAATTTTCAGGAGTGAAAAAGAAACCAACGTCATTAGTACAAAGCGAGTCAAACTGATTTTACAAACATTGTTCTACAATAATATGATAGGGTAGACTTAAATTATTCAAAGCTCAAATTAAAATCTTTTAGGCTAAAGACTAGAATTGGAACTGTCATTTAATAGATGAGAAAATGGAGTTTCTTACAACCTAAGGTTTATTGATCTCAGTGGGATTCATTTAAACTGTGTGAGAATATTCTGTGCAGGACATGTAGAGATGCAAGGTGTCACAAAGAATAATTTGCAGTTGTGATTTCATTAGAAATATATTTTAACCTTCAAAAACTAATGAAAAATATATTCAGTCAGGTATAGTTAGGTATTGCTTTCTGAATTGCTGTGCAGGGGTTTTGTTTTGTGTAGTTATGGCATCCTTGTAAGCTAGGTGTCAGGAGGCTATAAACTTGTACTAATCGTCTACTTAGAAAGTGACTATGTACACCTAAGCTTATTCAATAGGCTTATACTTGCTTGGCCCTGCTTCTGTATTATTCCTTCCTGGAGGGGTGGCTATATTCATTCCAAAAGATGATACAGTGTTGTACAAGTTGGTAAGAGACAGATTGTAGACATAGTTAATATAACGATTGTGGGATATTGTACTAGGGCTGTGGTCGGACTTGAGAGTGAGGTATAGAAAGTGTTTTTCTGTTTCAGACTTTGCCTAAAGATGTTGCATTTCTAAGGATGCTCATATCTCTGGGCTTTTGAAGAAAAACGTCTTGACCACACACGCTAGAGAAGCTCATAGGAAATACATGTTTGCACCAAACACTTTGTTATTGTTGTGATGTGAAACATGTGAATCTACCATCATTTAAGGGGATGGTGAAAGAAGATTTGGACCATTTCCTTAAATGTTTCAAAGAAAGTGATACTTAGTATGAATGGACTCTGGGACAGTCTGTTCAGTGCCTGATGCTGAGTAAGATGGTCTGGTGTTTGATGTTCAAGAGATGATTTTAATTGAGTTGCACTTCAAATTTGACCCATTGGAAGACAGAACAGTCCATATGGCCAAGCTCAAAGGTGAGGGCTTTGTGAGAATGTGGTTGATTGTGTGGATGATCTAAAGAGATTAGGAAAGCATTCCCAAGTAATTTGCCTGACAATAGCAATGAGATACTCATAGATAAGTTTATTGAGGGATTGCCAAGCAAAATTATGTGGCACTACACTGGTCTAAAAGACATCTCATCTCTGCAGGCAATTTCTGTGTTGAAATGGTTTGAAATTACTTTTGCTAGAGCAGAGGAAGAAATCAGCAGCAGTGAGAGCTTAAGTGCGGACTCAGTTTTAAGACAAACTAAAATGTCTACGATATCTCCCAATGCTTAACAGAAGTGTCTACCATCAGTTCACTTGTGCGTATGTTAACGGGCAGTATGTTTCAGTTGCTGTGGTTCCAGATGGGATAACAGGGCTACCTAGGCCCATTTGTGCAAGAGGAGTGTTAGATATTCATGATTGTTTCCACTTAATTATAGCTTGAATGTTAACTCTTTTAGCATGGACTCGGTCCCTGCGACTGACCTCATAACCATTTTGTGCTAGTTATAGTTTTCATGTTATAACTATTAAATTAGTAAGTGAATGTTAATGAAATTTGCAGATTATCAGTAAACATTACAATGCTTTCATATGCAAAATATCAAATTTTTTGTAAGTCTTAAGTTTGTAAAGCAATGTTTTTCTCATATCTTTTTTTCTTTTCGCATGTTGCCTATCT
>NW_013665843.1:607289-611851 GCF_000517525.1 Limulus polyphemus | reverse complement strand
TAAATTCATGAAATAGTAGTTCAATAAAATTTTGAATGTGAGTCAACAAACGAGATGACATCCTTTCACCTGTGACCCATCTTGAAAGGGTTAAATTTAGTTATTTTAGAAGTAATAGTTTATAGCAGGTTTGTTTATGTAGCTGTGTATGAATCATATGTTGTGCAGTTTAATTGTTGTGAATTGGTGCTTGATGTATTATTGTCATGATACTAGCAACTTCTAAGTTTTTCGTATTGTTTCACTTTGGTATTATTGGATCATATTATCTAGTAGTGTGTAGAATGTTCTAGGCTTCTGTCAGTCTATAAATATGTGTACAAAATGTAGTTCAAGTAAGATAGATAGATAGTTAGTTTGATAGATAGCTAGAACTAGATTGTGTGTTTGTGAGTTTCACCGTAAAGAGTATATAGTGGCTTTTTTTTAAAGTGAAGTTATCGCCAATTGTATTGTAATAATCTGTAGGGAAGAATAAATTGTTTTGTTAATTGTGTTCCAAAGTAACTGAACAAACCTGTGTGGACTTTTGACAAAAAGAGACAATTATTTAAAGCTCTGGATACAACTGTGGTAACTAAAAGTGTAACGCAAGTGAAATTATCACTGATTGTATTGTAGCAACATAACAGAGGAGAATAATTCATCTTGACAATTCTATTCTAAAGTAAGCGAACCAGCCTGTGAGAACTTTGACAAAAATATATTATTTCTTAAAGCTCTGGATACAACTGTGGTGATTAACTGTGTAACAAACATTTGTATATACATTTGACTTACTTTTAATATATTTTACGTGTGCTGTGTATTTATTGATGAAATTTATTTCCAACAAGACACAGGAACCTACTGTAAAAAATCCTACCTATTCATATATAAAAACCTGACATATACACACACACAGCTATGGTGGTGGCAAAAATTTTTTATAGGTCACAACCATGCTATATAATCATGTCGACTGACTTTGATAAGTGAATAGAGAGGGGCAAGCATCTTGGGCCCAAAGATTGCGATCTTTGAGAGTTTGTTAAACAACAATGACTTAGAGAGAGAAAAGTGTCAACACAGGAGAGAGAATACAAATTGAGAAAGAGGAAATGGAGAGAAAGGATAGACTGGAAGTAGAAAGAATAAGAGCACAAATTGAGATTTCTAGGCTCACCCAACAGAAAGATGATAGACCCAAGAATGGCAATGGAGTTGAGGCCAGCCAACCCAAGCTGCCCAAATCTGATGAACAGAATGATGACATGGATGTTTTCCTGGAGAGGTATGAAATATTTGCCCAAAGTCAGAACTGGAACAAAGTCTGTCACCAACAAGCAACTGCAGAAATCTCAATATAAAGCAGCTGTAGAAACAAGAAAAGAGTGACTGTCACCATGGATGTTGTTGTTAGAAGAAACAGAATAGAGACAACTCATCAAATTCACCACAAGAAGGAAATGGTATCACTATGATTAAACAGTGCATGATTGATGGTCAGCTCAAGTTAGCAAATGGGTCAACAGTGCCAGTGGTGATTTGAGCATGTGACAAGTATCAAGAGGTGCCAAAAACCCACAACATGCCAGTAGGTGAAGGTTATACCAAGATAAGGAAGTGAAAGTCCTACAAGACACTGGGTGCAGCAGTAGGAACCAGTCTAGTATCTTATGACCAGATGACAGGCAAGGTACATCTGTGTGTTGATTGATGGGACAAGTGAGAAAGTTTCCCATTGCTAGAATAAATGTGGACACTCCATACTGCGTGGGAGACCTTGAGGCCATGTGTATGGTGCACCCATCTATGACATGAGTGATTGGCAATATACTAGGCAGTAAAAGTTGGGAGGAACCATACAGAAATGAAACTAATGAGGCATCTGCAGTCACCACAAGAGCTCAAGAGAAGAAGAGTAAGCAAGACATCAAATCCCTGCAAGTCTTGAAAGGTGACATCCTGAATGTAGGTCTACCCAGAATTAAAGTAAGCACAAAAGAAAGACTCTTCACTGCAAAAATTTTGGGACAGTACCCGAGAGAAAGTTGATTACAAGACCATAGGAAAAGGGACTTACAGAATAGAGAACCAGAAGGGAGTGTTGTACCAGATCTATCAAGGCAGTTCTATTGGAGAAGTGAAACAGATCATAGTACCAACAGAATACCGGGCTCAAGTGATAAAGTTGGCTAGTGAGTCAATTGTGGGAGGATACCTAGGAGCAAAGAAGACAGCAGACAGAATAACCAGCAACTTTCATTGGCTGGGGGTCATTGGAGATATAATCAGATTCTGCAGGTCATGTGACATCTGTCAAAGGACAATACCTAGAGTGAAGGTGTCACTAAGTGAGAAGTCTCATAGAAGAGCTGTTCAATAGAATAACTATGGACTTGATCGGACCACTAGCACCTGTATCTGATAAGGGTATCTGGCTGGCAGTAGTTGACAGAGTGACATGCTACCCTGAAGCCATAGTATTGAAAAGGTAGCAGAAGCCTTCCTTTATATGTTCTACAGAGTAGACTATACAAAAGAAGTCTTGAGTGACAGAAGGACTCAGTTTACCTCAGAACTGATGCAAAAGGCATGCAGACTCATCAGTATTAGGCAGCTCTTTACCAACCCATACAATCACAGATGTAATGGACTTTGTGAGAAAGGCAACAGAGTCTTAAAGAGCAAAAGAGATTACATGACTGGGACAGGTACCTGCAGGCAGTATTATTTGCTTATTGAGAAATCCCACAAGTGAGTACAGGATTTTCACCCTTCAAGTTACTGTATGGAAGAACAGTACAAGGTCTGATGCAGATATTGAAAGAACTGTGGACAGGAGAAGAAGAGTCAGAAGTGAGGAACACATACCAGTATGTGTTAGACATCAGAAACTGAATGGAGGAGGCATCTCATCTTGCTTGTGAGAGTTTGTATGCTGCTCAAGGCGGTCAGAAACACTTCTGTAACAAGAAGGCCAAGGAAGCTGAACCTCGTGACGAAGTTTGACCCCAAATTTATGCACAACCCAGAAGCTGTCATGGCAAAACTAAATGACAAAGCCAAATTATTTTCCAATATCAACCTCAGTAAAGGTTATTGGCAGATCCCAATGGAGATAGAGTCTAAAGAGAATATGGCCTTTGTGACACCAGATGGATGCTACCAGTTCAAGAGGATGCCATTTGGGTTAATCAACTCAGCAGCAACATTCAACCACATGATGAGCAAGATGTTGCACAAAAACACAAACATCGAGCATTATGAGGATTTCATCCTGACCCACACAGCCAGATAGGAAGATGACCTGAAGAAACTCTGATAGCTGTTTGGATGAGTAAGGGCAGCAGGTCTGACCAGCAGCCCATCTGCATGCTTCATTTGTTATTATATTCTGGACTTTGTTGGACACAAGGTGGGTGACCAACAGATAACCTTGGAAGAGGAGAAGCTAACCTGCATACAAGATGCACCAGTTCCAACAACCAAGCAGCAAGATAGATACTTCCTGGGGTTCACAGGATGCTACAGAAAGAGACAATTATATAAAGTTTTGGATACAACTGGGGTAACCAACAGTGTAATGTAAGTGAAATTATCACCGATTGTATTGTAGAGAAGAATAATTCATCTTGTCAGTTGTGTTCTAAAGCAACTGAAGTAGCCTGTGTGGACTTTAATGGAAAGAGATGATTATTGAAAGCTCTGGATACAACTGTGGGGATTAACTATGTAACGAACATTTGTATACAAGTTTCACTTATTTTAACCCTATCTCAACAGGTCACATGTCAAAGGCTATGTCATTGCATTTGTGGACTTGCATTCAAAATGTTATTGAACTACTATTTTATGAGTCTATGTCAATAAGTTTGGTATGAAATTGTAGATTATAATTCAAATTTGAGTATTATATATTAGTTGATTTCTTAATTTAAAAGTAATTATTAAAAACACAGATTTTTGTGTGTCACGTGGTATGTTGAATGCAGCATGGTTCAAATCAGATGTTTATGATGTCAAAATACAAAATCTACAGGTTCATACAAATTATGAACTCAAACGACAGATATTGACAAGCTACATTATAAAATAAGAATGTCTTATCTTTTCTATTTGATAAGATATTGCTCCTGTACTGAATCCAACACAGTGCCCCCATCTCCCACTTCTTTTCATTTTTGGAAATGGCCCCTTATATACACTTACTTCTTTATATGACATGAATAACCAATCTAAAGCTCAGAATTTCCCCTAGTGGTTTTCTCAGCCATTTTGATGTGTTATTGTGCTAATTTCATTCTTTTCACAAAAGATTTCAAATGATGAGGTAAGTTTTTAGTGAGCTTGAAATTTCATATTTATTTTAGACCCAAATACAGTGTAGTTACTACACTTGATAAAGTATAGTGGAATTCTGTGGTATTGATATAGTAATTTATGATTTTTTGGTTATTTAAAATGTATATATATATATATAATAAAATCTCAAAAAATTTCCTTTTACCTTTTCCACGTGGGAAATTTCATAATGCTTAGCAACCTACGATAAGCAGCAAATGATTAGAAAGCTGTAA
>NW_013665843.1:602721-606799 GCF_000517525.1 Limulus polyphemus | reverse complement strand
CTTATTTGTAAATAGAAATAATGTATATACATATAAATTGTAATGGGTAGTGCCGTCGTGGGCTTAATTGTTGGAGTTTCAATTAAAAATACTCGCTACACCAAATTTATTTATTCAGGGGATTTGTCGTGATGAGTGGAGCCACAAGTCGCTAACTAAAGATAGTTTACAGTTAGAATAAAGAAATAGTCTCAGGCCAACAGTGAACAATTATATTAACATTTATTACTCATTTAATTAACATTCCATAAAAACAAACCTTCATTCAACAAAAGGTAAAACATTAAATGCTTTTCATACTTGGTTAATCATTTTGATACTCATAACACCATTAATACATAAGGCCAGGTGGTTAAGGCGCTCGACTCGCAATCTGAGGGTCGCAGGTTCGAATCCCCGTCACACCAAACATGCTCGTCCTTTCAAAGAGGGAAGGCTGTCAAGTGGGTTGCATCCTTGACGTAAGAAACAGCTTTAGAAACGATGGCAGAGCAAGATCTGCCATCGGCTCAACGGTCCGCAAGGACTATGAGAAATGAAAAAAAAACAAAAAAAAACATAAGGATATATTTCAACATAATATTTTATAGAGTACTTGCAGTAACTGATTAAGAGAGAAATTTTAACTATATTTACAACAGAGTTGGGCTGGTGAATTTGCTGATGTTGGAGACCTTCATGGCTTTGAGAATTTTCAGCGGAATTTCAGAACTTTCCGGATCCTGGAGGAATTGATTTTTCAGCCCCAGACATGGATTTATAAACCAAATCTTCTTGGTATTATCTCAACCATCTAAATAGTACACAGTACCACCCGCAAGTAGTCCTGTGATCCTATTGGATGCTTTAGGGGAATCCCCAGGCTAATCCAAAACTATAACCAGAACTCTCAAGTAATTGGTTACAGTGAGGTTGTTTTAGCCGGTCATGTATTTACTTGTACTGCTACACCCATTTTCTGTAAGTAATATCACCTCAAAGCACCGCTTTCGCTTGTTAACTCATTTCATTTCTAGGCAACACTTTTACGCAATTAGGCTCCTGACCTTTGTTTCCTAGTTTCTAGTCTTATTTTGCAACACAGGCATCTCCTTGTCACCTCTTTTTTATATGTTCATGTCTACTTAAACTTAAAGACTTGTTTAAACTTTATTCTTAAACTCTTTTAAATTAACAAAATTCTGAAAAATCCTAAAGCAATTGTAAAATTTCCTCAAAAATATCCAGTTGCTTCAAAATGTATAATAATTGAAAGTGACTGTATTTTACAAAATACTAGTCCACTAAAACACCACCAAGAGAGGTCATTTTGTAAAAACTAAAGGTCAATTATATATTATTGGATACGGTAACATGAGTGCAGCAGTAATGATGGCAAATCATGTAGGTGGTTAAAAAGAAAAATCTGTGTTTGGATTGATACACAAGTAACCAATAAGGAACTTCAGGAAGAGCAACTGAAGGACCCTTGACATGACTTGGGCACTGCTGATAAACTGGAAGGTAAAGTGCAGCCTCTCAGACTGGCAAAAATAGTACTGATATGGGTAACAACTGGCATATGTATGTTCAATTAAAGTGCAAAATGATACATTGAACAATTTTTATGAACCATCAAGATGCTGTAGCCAACCTATGATGTAGCTAGTGGTACCCAGAACTCTAAATCAGGGAATAATTTAGAGTTTGCTCAGTGGAAGAATTGAAGGGCACTATGGATTATGTATCACATTCTTTTGCCTACATTTGGAACTAATTTTGTTTTTGTAAACTTTGAGTGATGATGTATACATTTTACCACATGTACTGCTCTGGGGAGAAACTAGCTATATCATGGAAAACTAGCAGAGTTGTAGGCTTTCCTCTTGAGAGAATTTCCCTGGATGTAACTGGTCTTTTGTTAAGACTGGAAAAGTAATTGGTAAGTGTTGGTCCTTACCAATTATTTAAAAGGGTCAAAGAATATTATTTGGTTCATATGTTAGTGCAGTTGTTGACAGTGGTCAATGGATGCACATTGAACATGTCAATAAACTTAAGTTCTATATCATTAATTGCCTATTGGGAACTCTTTACTCCAGGAACAGAGGTGGAACTGCATATTGCTTCTGATTACAAAGCATTGTTATATGGTCTTCCTACAGCTGATGAGGAGGAATAATATGGCAATACTTGTTTAGCTGTTCATGAAGATGGTTTGATAATTGGCTGAGATGCTACCAATAACTTCCTAATTATAATGGCTGATATTAACTGCTTGATCAGTATTTAGGAGTGCCAGTTGATTGGAGAATCAGTGACTTGCTTTTCAGACTATCAGGTTGTGGGTTCGTTATTTGAAAGAGTAACCCTTGATGTTTGTAATTCACCACCACAGTATGAATGATTTCAATTTATGATGATTTGTTTTGATGTAATATTCTTATTTAAGAGAAAAAGAGAACTATACTCTAATGTTTGTTATTCCCAAGATCTTATAATAAAGAGAATCATTAAGCTGTATCACTAATTGAATGAAGTTCCATAGTAACTTTATACGATGAGATAAGCTCATTAAATAATTTACATGACAATTTTTTGGTATAATAGAGCATGTGCATATGCCTACTTTATTTGAGGTATCCCTCTTTTGGGTGTTTTCCTGAAATAATACCATGAACCATTGATCCGTGGCTGAGAAACAAGAAGCGAAAGAAGTTGGTGTGAGTTACAAGTGAAAGTAAAAAAAAAGATGTGGTGTATGTGAATTTGGATTTATGATTTTTTATTAATTATATGAATATTACAAATAAACTGAGAAACAGCCAAATAAAACTTTTACCTCTATTAATTAATAAAAAAGATTATCATAACTGCTGCCATGAGATGGACAATATAAAGAGATTCATTGCTGGCTGATCCAAGTTTTCAGCATAGGGAGTCAGTTCTTCTTAAGGAATGTTGTTTCTTGAGTAAAAATTTAAAAGATGATGGGATACAAAGGAAGTTTTTTTTTTAATGAACATTTTAGAGGTCAAAATAAGAGTGTAATTTTTCTTTTGAGCTAGTCTTTCAATTACTATAAAAAAGATAGGTATACTGCTTAGGATAAACTTATTTACATATATTATTTAGGTGGAATTTAGGATTTAAATCCTTAACTGTGATATCTTAAGTAGCTATTTTTCACATTAGAGAACCATAAAGAAGATTGTTAAAAATTCTGTGAGAGCTTTTTGGGTAATAATTTTAAAGCATCAGTAATGGTAATGCTTGATGGTTGGCATTTTTTAAAGCCAAATTAGTAATTTAAGCTTGCCTTAGTGTTGTAGTTGTATAATTATGCCAAATCTTGTAAAGTTAGACTAAGGGATTCTCAGTTATTTTGTATACAAGGTTTTGTTTTGTGTGGATTAAGCCAGTTTAAAATATTTTTAATTACTTTCAGAATGAAAACCCATATGCTTCCCTGTTGTTTTATTGGGAACCACTCAAGTGGCAAGTAGGTATATATTTCCTTTTCAATTTTCTGATGAGTTTTCTTACTGAAATAGACATTTGTTACAAGTTTTTAGTTCTATAAATCCAAAAAAACACTGCCCTATTGGATGTAGTCATGACAAACAATTTTTTTATGTGGAACACTTTACCACCAGGTTAATTTTATAGGCCTTGAATAGAGACCATAATTTGGTTATGTTTAGGTTCACTGATACACAATAAGCAAGTATTAAGATTTGCAGTTGACAGCAGATTCAAATAAATGTTTTACACAGAACAAACTGAACATGGACAATAAAGTGAAAAAGTGGATCATGTGTGTGTGAAATAATATTGTTTACAAACAAAACATACTGAGGTTTTGTACTATTACTGTCTGACCTCTGTGTTTTTAATTACTTTTCTAGTACTTGAATTGGAGAGATTAGAAGTGCAGTTATCTCCATACCACAGTGTTAAGTCAGACAAGTCTCTTGCATATTTCATGTATACACCTGGAAAAAAGTTAAGCACCCCCAAATATTTTTCAGGATTGCTTATTGAAAATAAGGTTTAATTTTCATGATGTTGAGCAATGTTCATAATTTCAAACATAATT
>NW_013665843.1:567168-601721 GCF_000517525.1 Limulus polyphemus | reverse complement strand
CTCTAGTTCATGTTAAGTTGTGCATAAACTATGTACCACTCCTTTCTGTGGTTTCGATCCACATTCCGAAGGAGCAGGGACAGAATCATGGCCAAGCAAATACAAATTCTTTGTTGTGGTCAATGTAGTATATAATCCTACAGAAAGGCAAGGATTAAGCCAAGTGTATGGCTATTAATATCCTGTTAATAAAGACTTTAACTAGAAAATGCTTACATTAAATACTAAAAATTTCAACTGAATATGCCTAATTAAACACACATTTTCCAAGCTATAATAGGGTAAAATTTAAAAGTTTTCCAACTGCTACACTTCAACTTTTCTTATTACAGGGTCTTCCAAGGCCAAAACCATAAAAATCAAATGTTAAAGGGGAAAATTAAAATAAAATTTAAGGGACAAGAGATCCTTTGGTCTGTCCTATCCACTAAACTCAGAGCCAGCCTATATCATTCAAATATTTTTCAAGCTTTCCCTTAACATATTAACTGCTGTGATGCTTGGGATCACCTATGGCTGGTGCTGATAAGTGTTTTAATGCATTATTGTTATGTTTACAATTTAAACAACAGTAATAATAACAATAAATCAAAATCATGTAATTTAAACATCTTTCTATTTCGATAAAAAGTGTAGAAAAATTATTTTATTCAAAGGAAAGATAAAACATCAATTGAAATGTATTTATCATGATATACACACCTTATGGTGAATACATCAATATTTTTTGTGCTACAATTTGAAGTAAAGATCCAAACAAAATCCATGTGATTCTGGACACTCTTCACAGTTATAAATGGAATCTTTGTATTTCCCCCTTTTTTTATTGCACAATCTAAACTTTTCTTATTATTTTACTGCTTAATCCAGTTTTGCATTTTGTTGGCAAATGTTAACATATTTAGTTTTGGGTGATTAACTTGCAATTTGAAGTGGTAAAAGCTCTTTTATTACTACCAGATGAATATTTATTATTTTCACTATTTATTTATTATACAGAAGAAAATAATATAGCAGAGTCATTTGTGATATGTGAATACAAATTATCTTATACCACTTTATACCCTAACAATCGTGGATCAACTCCTTTCCTAAAAATATATCTATTTTGAGTTAATTTTTCAATATAATGATTAATATAAATACAATACAGCATGACTTAAGCTACTACAGAAAAATAATATAAGTCACATACATACCACGCAGTTTTTTCCAGAAGCAAGTTTTCTAAGGCTTATAGAAAAGTACTATTGACCAATACTAAATACAACCTCTACATAAAACAGCAGGTACTATAATAAGCACCTCTCATATTCATGTTGTAAAATCCAGAGAACATAGTTTCATCACATGCTTTGTTTATCATCCTATGATTTGTCAAATGTGAAATACAGCAATTGGAATAACATAGTACTGAAATTGACACCTTCGATTAGGATTGGCTGAAGGTTTTACGACTGAGGTTTAACATGCCTAGACACAGTTTTATAAAGAAAACAGACTAGAAAAAGGTTTAGATACCAATCATAGATGGCAGGACCAGAGCTGAAGTGAAAGGAAATATCTTTAAAAAATTTTTGAAAAAACATTTCTTAAAGAGCGCTTATTTACACTCTAAAACGTATTTTAGGAATTTTTTCATTAAATTCCTCTTTAAACTTCATTAAATAATACAATTTTGTACAAATAATTGAATGTTATGCTACTATTTACAAAAATAAAATCTGAAATCCAATAAAAAAATAGGTTCTCTTTAATTTTTTCAATTCACAAATGTGATTTTTGCCCTCACAATAAGACAAAATGGCCACGGCAGGTAATGGGTTAAACTTCTCATTTTTTTCTTAAGTTCAAAATTAATGCAATCACCTTGTTCAATGTTGTTTCCAGTTAGCAACTGTTCAGGATGAGGAATATTGCTTAAATCTTTATTTGTAAAAACTGAAGAAAAAGTAGAATTTAATAACCCAGTCACCCCATAATCATAAGCTGTTAGCCTTCCTGTATCATCCCTACTCCCATCCTGACTCTTTGGTTATTTTTAATGTATTTGAAGAAATCCTTACTCTTAATTTTTACATTTTTATCCAACCTTTTTCCCATATAGTTTTTGATTTCCTATTTTCACATTTGACCAACTCTTGATTTTCTGTAATCCTTTAACTCTCCCATCATTGCAGTCAATTAAACTTCTTATATTTAAAATGTTTTTTTTAAATTTTATCCTGTAAAAACTTAGTGAACCAACTTGATTTTTTACTTTCTGTCTGATTTATTACTGTCTATAGTAAATAGTTAGCATCAACATTTGATACATACACCTTGGAAAAACTCACTAGTCACCACCAAAACATATTTTGTGCATAGTACTACTATCTAAAAAATGGTAGAGCACATGTAGCCCATTGGGTATCTATGGGTTTAATAACAAGCAAACAACATCTAGTAAAGGAAACTTGAATTGCTTTTGCACTCTTCAATGCAGTCACTAGATGACACTAGGAGTTATTCAGTCAACAGTGCTCATCACTGAATGTTCTAGATTATTTCTGTTGTTGAGCTGAGGCCAACAAGAATGGTGTTTGTGGCAACTTCCAGAATTTTTGTGCTGTTGAGCTTTTAGATACAAAAGAGAATGAGATGTGGTTGTGTGATTCAGTTTAAGTAATATTACTGTCTGTGAAGTATATTACTGTTCTGAAGTATTTTAACATTTTGATTTAGATATTTTGTTTTGTTTGTTAGAGGGAATTTTGGCATGACATAGACATGATGATGACATGCAATGCATAGAAATGTCCTGAATGTCTAGAAGTGATGTAATGAGTGTTTGATGTCAAATTTTCTTATAAGTTGAGGAAGATTTTGAATAATGATTTATTGTTTAATTTTATTTGTGAGTTAGACATACCTCTGAATGTAACTAGTAGAACTGGTACATTGTAGTTGAAGTAAAGTGAACTGGACTTTGCATTATTTTTACAGTGTAATCCAAAAGAATCTGTTCAGCGATAGAAACTGTTACAACATTACAAGCTGTTGGATAAGGATAAAAGAAACCAGTAAAATATAGAAGAGTGTTTGTTGCAATTATTGCAAGAGAATGCATGACCTCAGTGTTACCAGAATGAGTAACCACATGAACATTTTCAAGAAATGTTCTAATGAAGTTAAGACAAACCAAAAATTTATAATATTTTGTAGTGCATATGTTATAATGTTTTTAATATGAAATCAACTAACTGTCAACCTGACACCTACTGAATTTGAAATTCAGAAGAACTTATCATAATTGTATTGCCAGTGTGATGGATGGAGTAATTTATGGAATGAAGCAGTTTTGAACTTTGTTGTCCACTAGACCATCAACACAAGTACCAATTGACACATCATTGAAGAGGTGGCTGACAAAATATCTAAGGTCATAGAAGAAAATGGTGTTGTAATAGACAACACAACCAACATAAGAGCCAGGCATTTATTTTGACAGAAGTGTTCTGACCATTCCTTAGCATTATGCAGTTGCATCATCAACTTGAAGTTAAATATGTGTTCCATCATTGAGATGCAATGCAAACATATTGTAAAACATATTTAAGAGACTCATATTCTGTTAAAGGTTGTTTCATATAAAATTCCCCCACCTCCCACCCAACTTTAGAAATCTGTGAAGACCAATCATGGCTCTATATGCATGGCAATAGTCTGTTCTGGCTGAGGGGTGAAAAAAATGTTTAAGATTTTGTAACAACACTAAAGGGATCACCTTTCTTAAGCCATGCACTCCAAAAATGAATTGCATTCTGCACATTTTCTACAACCTTGAGAAGCTTGACAGCTAAGTCACTAACTTTGAAAAAAAAAAGCAAATCATTCATCAACACTTAAAAAATGTAAGGAATTTGCACTTGACCCTCTTCACATGGTATAAATGTTCTTTATCTTGTGTATATGACATAATCTTCCCAGAAGAGGATGTTAGTAGAGTTTTTCACGTATGGACAACTGCAGAAGCTGTGCCTGATGTTTTTGAGAAAGAAATACTGTTGGATTTTATTAAGGACAAAGGCAAAGTAAGTCTGCAAACTAAATGGTGAGCTAAACTATTTGTGTGGAAATGTTTGAAAGCTGGAAGTGATGGCTTAAAGTCTGAGAGATGGTCCGTTCTGAAGTGGTGGAAAGGTGTCTGTACGTCATCTCCACTAGATTAGGTAGCCATTGTTGTTGTTGTCAGTATAATTTTGTTTTGCAGTGAACAAGTGATCTTTCAGTAAGTTAATGTTTGTGCACTTTAAACAACACAAAAGATTTACTTTAAAGAGGGCTGGCATGCTAATACTGCATATAGCTCACATTCTAAGGATTTTGGCCACAGAAATGCAGGTTGAAGACCAAATGTAAGAACAGGCTTGTTTCACTTTAACTGTTCAACATCAAATTGAGGAATGCTCTGAAGACTACTAGTCTTCCAAGGAGATTTGCCATGTGCACAGTAGAGAAAGATAAGGAGATGGTTGAGAAAAATGTCAAGAACCAAAAACAATTAAAATTAATTTTGTGTTTTCAAAGACAACTTATGTAACATAAAAAATTAAAAGTATTAATTATTTTCATCTAAAAGTTAACACTTCTCATAAACACAATTACTATTAAATATTTTGTAGCCCTATACAGATGGGTAAAAAGTTTCTAGTTATCAAAGTATAATACTGACATGATTTTGAATAAATGCTTAAGTGCCAATAATTATTTCTGATTAAATGTGCTTTCAAACATATAAAATACTACAATCTCCAACAGCCATGTGAAAGGGAGGAAGTGTTGAATTACAACTGTGGGTAATATCAGCAGTATATATATTTTTTAATTTATTAGTAATTTTACCTAACTATATGAACATACATAGTGGATTAAAGTAGATTTTGCTAGGAATTGTAGAACTTGCTAGGCAATGTGCTGCTCTAATATTGGTACATTGTTGCCAGTAAAGTTTTACATTTTCCAGTAACATACATGATAGAACATAAAGCCCTAATGAGCTTGTTTTTCTATAATTTGAAATGGAATAAGTGAATATATATACAACTTTTGGGACATATGCAGTATGATAATTGGTTAAATACTCACTAAAAACAAACAGCTTTTAAATATTATATAACTTTTTTGTATCAATTACTTTAGCCTATAAATGGTTTGTTGTTAGCTAACTTGTGCTAAAATTTTATGGGATTTCCAGTGTGCATTTGTTGACTTTTGCTTTTGTATGTTTAATAAACAGTCATGTTGCTCATGAATCCATCATTCTGCTCATTTAACAGCCGAATGCTGATTGTATTTCATTTTGTGCTTTGAAATCAAGTTTTTTGCTACTTGTATAGTCACTACTGGATTTTGCAGATAATTCACTTTGTTTGAAGTTTATTTTCCATTTGTAACCTTTTCCTACAATTGAGCATTCATTTTAAGTTTCTTCTGCTCATTTTAGTGTTAATAATTTCTATGTAGAGGCTGATTAGCCCACCATTATTGCATTTTTGATCTTCACTTAATTTAATCATAAGAGGGTCTTGAGATGTGTTGTTTCAATAAAATATCTCCATTGTTAGAGGATTGTTCACATTTCAGAACCAAACAAAAGTGTTTGAACATGTGTTCTTATACTTGTATTTTATGTTTTTATAATAGGAAATGTGGAACTTTTGTTTGTTGTACAAGAGGCAATCGATCATAAAATGATTTGTCTAAAGAGTCCTAATTCCAGTATAGTGGTGTAAATTAATTTAGGGGACAATAAAGTTTACCTACTTTTCATTTAACAATTTCAGTTCCTAAAGTACTGCTACTTGACTAAAAAGATTAGTATACCCACTTCTTTTTTTACCACTGAACTAATGGTGTAGAAGAAAAAACATCAATCACAGGTATAAAGTAGATGCAACAAGATAAGAGTAGCATCTCAAAAATTAAACTCTTCCAATTGAAAAAGATAATATACAGTGTTTATAAAATATTTAAACCTGTTGACTTTTCAAACTGTTTAATTTGCATAATTCAAAAAGATTGCTCAAATTTCATGTGTTCCAAAAAATGGACCAGAACTGAAAGATGCAGTTTGAGAATGTGAGTAAGATTAGTCTTAGTACAAGGATAGAAAGTGACTAGGATTAAGCTTGGTACAAGGATAAAAAAGGTCTCAAGCTGAATTAAGGAAGTTAAAGTTATGGTTCCATGTTTTTTCATCTTGGTATTAGGATACTGATGAATTTAAAATTTTTCTTTTTTTAATATTTTATTTCTTATGTTAGATTAATTTAGACACATGTACTGGCCAGTTTTTGCTACAGGCTTATCATAACTTTAGTTCATAGTAGACTTTGTTGAGAGTAGTATTCAAACAATTACATGAGGAGTTGTTATATGTGTATAATTATAAAACTTTGCTTAAACCTGAACTTAGATCAATAATTTGTGTACTTTATCTATCTGTACCTAAAAATATTTTGGAAGAAAATACAAACCATAACCTGTGTAGTTAGTTATATTTGTGTGTGTGTGTGCATGTACAAAAATCTAATTATTCATTGATGAAATATTTTAGAATGATTATTTAAATAAATTTTTAGGTTCGAGTTGAAGGAATCGTTGAAAAGGTACCACCAGAAGAATCTGATGGGTATTTCCAAATTCGTCCTCATAAGAGTCAACTGGCAGCAATAGCAAGTGAACAAAGTTCCGTGATTAGAGATAGAGAGGTAAAAAGAAAATCTGTTTGTTCTCTTATCATTGCAGTGTGGAGCACAGAATACCGTGTCAGTCAAATCAGTTACTAGACTCATATCTGTAATATTTATAAATATTAATATACCAAAATCTGAAGTGTACTGGCAATCAGTACATCATGCTCTTAAACGTATCACAGGCCAATATAAAACCTAGATTTAACTCCACCTCAGTAGTTGAAAAACCAAAACAACAATTCACAGAAGCTTGGCTGAGGTCCAGATCAAATTTTATTTCTTGAAGTATTGCAAGGATTTAACTTGTCCAATGATGTTTCAAGTCTGGAAGAATAAAATATTCAGCTATGCACCAATAGTTATGACTGACCCTTTATGTTGTTGTCACATTTTCATCCAATAGGTTTATAATAATAATTATCCTTAGTTGTAGTATTAATAGTCAGTAAGTATTGTTTTTAATACTGTTCAGGGCATTATTGGAAAAAAAACATTTTCACACAAAAATATTATAACTGCAGTAATCAGTTGATGTAAGCTATATGCAGTGAGTTAGGTAGAGACCAGTCAGACAGCAATAGTTTACATTCTGTTTAATATTAGTTTACTATAATTATTAAGTAAAGCTAGAATAAAGGAACCAGTGATATAAAGATGTTTTGTACACAAGAAGAGCCAAGTTATATAAAAACATGATGTTAAAATGGCTTATTTGAACAAGACACAACTGGAGCAGACTTGACATTTCTTACTTTATTCATGCTGCTATTAGCTTCAGTTGAAATAATTGGAGAAAATAAGTGGAATATGAGCCAAAATACATATAGTAGATTAATCTGTACAAGGTGATGTGCCCATATAGCATTGTGTGAGGCTATGTTTTTAACTTTTGGCATTTGTGTTCATGTTTGGCCAGAAGAAGTTTTGTAGAGTTACAGGCATTATTTAACTATTGTAACCTTCTTAGAAGTTTAGTAAACAATTTTAGTAGTATGAGATACAAGATAGACAAGAGGAGTTGTTGATTTGATTGATCAGTGATCTAATGAATTTCGTTATTCAATTTGTCTGTTGCTGTCAGAGATAGTCAGTTTAAGTTTTCTGAATGCTGAGTTTGTGTTTCTACAGAGAAATAAAGATATGAGAAGCACAGTACATAAAAGAAAATTAGCAAGTGAAATTATTGTTTTAATATCTACTGTGAACAGCCATGTCAGTGAACATTAGTGCTTCTAACTGAGGAAGCTGTAGTGGAAAATATAAAACATTTTTGTTATCGTTAAGTGGATTGAACTTTTCATTATTTTTTACCAAATAATCCAAAAGAATCCATCTGACAATAGCAATAGCAAATGTTACACACTGGTGTCAAAAGTGGGTTATTTTAATAAAAGAAAAAGGGGGAACCAGACTAAACTTCAAGATAGTGACACATGTTAGAAGAGAGAGAACATTTCTGAAAATGATGAAAATAATATCAAGAAGAAAGTGACAGGAAGTTAACAGATAATTACAGTGTAAAGACTTTAGATTTACAGAAGATTTATGAATCAAAATCAGTTTGATTGAAGACAAGATAAAGAAAGCCATAGAAAATGTATAGAGGAATCATAAAATTGAAGAAGTATGAAATAACATCAGTAACGTAAAAATGTAAGTAAAAAATTACATCATTGAAGTGAAAAAGGAAGTACAAAACATCAGTAAAATTAAAGTAAAAAAGGATGTTGACATCAAAACAAAACAAATGAAAACTGAACTGGTAAATGCAAGGATCAAATCAGCCACACTCACCTCTGCATCCTCTCAAGAATTCCATCCTCAAACACCATTAGTTATGTCATGTAAAATAGGAGAACCCATCTGGTCTACACCTGTTACTATTACTATTGAGACACCTGTAACTTCCAGACCTTTCAAGACTACTTAACTACACTGCTACTTGATCAAGTTGCTCACTAACAATATTCTTTTTACTTATCAAAACAGCTGCACTATCAGTTTCTGAGGGTATGCGGTTTTGAAACTGACATTTAACTTTTTCAGTTCTGTACTTAATCAATTTATTCTTGTATGGACACAACCATCATCTCTCTCTTACACATTAATAATGAATTGCATTATTGGCTCACATAGCTTGACATATCTCAAATAAAGATAATTGCCTTACAAATGTTATATTTGTACTTTCTTCTGTCATCGTAGAAGAAACAAGAGATACACTTATATCTTCTGTTATAGTACACTGCATTACATCAGTTGTACATTTATGAGTATCTGATGTTATATCCCAGCTCAAGTTATTCACTTGTAAATTTTATTGTTTGTAAATTATCAATTAGTTCACTTTTTTCTGATGGAATCTTTACTTTAGCAACACAGTACAAGTACACAAAACTGTATGATCATCTGGCATTAAGACATTTAATGAAGGTTAACATGATCAATCACCTTTGATTTTTTCTTCCACATTTCTTCATGAACATACTATTATGCTAATGTTGTTTGAAGTTTGAGGGTTCCTTCACCTGTCTACACATTGGTCATCTTATTCTTAAAATATATTCTGCATTGTATTTATTTTTCACCATTATCCATTTTGAAAATTTCTAGCCATGGAAAATTTATTTTCCACTTAATTGATCTTCTGGATCGGGACTTCACAGATTTAACCTTCCTTCCTTTCAAATTTACTCAGTCTTCTAAAACCAATTTGGCTATTGATTTTTGAGTTTTCTGGGAATCTAGAAATAATACAAGAAAAGTTGTCTTTTTAAAATCATTGTTTTTCAATTTGATTCTGATGTTGCATAATGCAGAGTAAAGATAATAGATCAATCATTAATATGGTAATCATTCTGGATTGAAAGCTATGTTATTTTCAAATAAAAAAATCTCACTCACTCACATCTTCAGAAAAAAAAAAAAAACTTGTCATCATATGTTATGGACTATAAACAACAGGCTTTTACTTATTATCAGAACTATATCACACTATGACAATATAAGGTATTTGCTTTCCGTTTTGTTGTAGAAACTGCAACCAGAATTATATTGGTAATAGCTTAGGTATTATGATTTTGAAATGCAAAATAAAAGTTTAATATCAGCTAGAAATATTTATATTATAACATAATTTGATGCTATTAATAATAAATTCAACCTTTTTTTATAAGCTTAGTCGAATATTGAAAAGCAATCAATCTGTAACTGAAACCTATATTGCTTTAAGAGCTGTGTGTGTGTGTGTGTGTGTGTATTTGGAAATTGTTGTTTCTGTTGTGTCAGATACAGTGAAGATTCCTTGTACATTAAATAAATGAAATTAAAAGTGCATTTCACAAGATATGTCTGTCGTTGAAAAAATTGTTGATAAAAATGTGTGTGATCAAATGATCAATGTAAGCTAGTGCGCCTTGTACGAAAAACTTTTTGAATACACAGATGTATAAATTTAGAGCGAAACTGAATATGCATGAATATTTTTTTTATTCTCAGTTTCTGGCTATATTGTACTTTGTAGTTTTATATGATGCATAGTAAAGAAATAGGTTTAGATATTGTTACAAAATGTGTAGGATTTCTTGTAAGATTTCAAACTTGTATGAATTTTGCTGTGAATAGTCTCATTACCCATACTTTATAGGTACATCTATTTATAAAGCATCTGAATGATGGAGACTAAATACTAATTTATGGAAAAATTCTATATCTTTCAAAATGTTGCTAAACAAGAAAATGTGTTTACAAAGAGAGAGTTATGGTCCAGAGTTAAATGTTGTTAAGTTATTTAATCTTTCACAATAATTGCATTTAAAATTGTCATGTGAAGCCTTTAAGATTTGATTTTATAATTCTAAACTCAACATCGAAAAAATAAAGAGTGCATTTCTTAAATGTCTGATATTAGAAAGTTTTATTAACTATAGAATAATGTCTAACAAATTGGAAAACTCAATGTCTACATTTTAGCGACTCCTGTAGTTCGTCCATTTTCATTAGAACTGAACTGTAATAATTTATACTGTGGTAGAATTGTTTGCCAGAGTCTGGGGTGAACTTCTAAAAAAAAAGAAGAGTAGAGGTACTCAGTTTGGTGAAGTGGACTTGTTTTTGAAAAAAGAAAAAAAAATCTACATGTGAACATAAAAAACGAATAAGTAGCTCAAATAAGTCCCAGTACTAGTACCACCTTAAAAAATAAGTTCCAATACTCAGTACTGGCAGAATTTTGCCCCTGGCTAGAATGTTAAGTTACTATTAGGTTTAACATCATGTTAAGAAATTATTCAAATGTGTTGTCTTTCTTGAAATTTTTACTTTTGTCTTCTCAGGTTTTGATTAACAAGATAAGAGAACTTGAAGAACAGTATAGAGATCCCAAAGCACTTGTACCACGACCTAGCAATTGGTATGTATTTTTTAGGCAAAATATTCTCAAAGTAAAAATGATTTCAGATATTTTCTTAGTAATTTTTTTTGTACTTAGTATAGATATTGCATTTGTGAATAGTCTGTTAGCAGATACATTAAAGAATTATATGATTAGTGAGGGATCCTGCTACATGACAACATCTGATTATTAGTTCTTACATGCCTACCATGTTAAGGCACTGAACATTTATGAAACATGCCAACCTAACCATACAGTGATAGTTATGCATGATCTATAATTTTTTTTGGTTAAGCACTACATTATTTCACATTCACTTTGCAACCTTCATCAGTGCACCCAAGTCATTAAATATGTGGCTGTTAATTATTTCATAACACTGATACCTTAGGCTGCAGGATGACTGTAAACTGGCCAAGTTTCATTAACTTAACAAATGTTTCTAAATAAGAATTTGGATTTTAGGTCATTATTAAATATTAATATTTTTATATGTAATCTTTAAGATTTATCAGAGTTTCTCTACACAGTTCAAGTTACCATAAGTAAAAGTTAATGAACACATAACACAGTACAATAAGTGTCCATAAATTGATTTTATTGCAATTAGTTCCTTAGGGTACAGTACAAGTCACATGCAAAGTAAAAGTGACTAATTTTTTAAAATAACAGAAAGTAATAAAACAGACATCTAATTTCACAACTAGTTAATGGACAAATTGACTTGTTACAATTTAAAGCCACTTTTCACTGCTACAAAGGACCATAAATTAAGAAATAATGAAAAAGCCAAACATTTTGTCATTATTGGGTTAAATATTTTTTACACGTGTAAACATGTTTTAGTACAAAACTAGACTGGGAGAGAGAATAAATATTCCAAGTTTATGTTTTTATTTATCTCCAGATCATGTTTCAATTCAAATGTATCAAAATATGATATGCTTTCAAATTCTTACAGACTACTTTTCAGCTAATTTCAATATCTTGATGCATTTGCTCATTCACATGGACTTTTCATGGGGTAATTAGTAGAGACCTCACCACCTTACCTAATTGTTAGGTGAACAATCAGTCATTGAAAAAGTGAAACCTCTTGATTTATGATTTCTTTTCAGTTACCCACGAGAAACTGAAATGTTTTTCAGAAGTTTAGGGAAATACTCGGGTATCCTCATTAAATGTATTCTAACTAGTAAAAGTTCTGGTTTGAAAAACAACAACAAATTTTGATTACCATTAAGTGAGCTGGACTTTTCATTCACCTTTTTACTAAATAATCCAAAATAATTTGCTTGATGATAGAAACTACTTAGAACAATACTATTTATTTATATTAGTTTTAATAATATATGATATTTTATTGCAAAATTTCTTTTGTTGAAATGGGCTTGTACATGAACTCATTAGGTCTGTAATTTTATTATTGCTAGTAAGTGTATGTGAAACTTGACTTTAAGATCAATGTGTTGCGTAATGGTATAACTAGTATTCTGCTATATAGTGGTTTTTATTTCATTATAAATTTTACATTTACTATATCATGCTTTATGTTTGAAGTGGGTGTATTTGAGAAATAGTTTTTTTTGTGAGTTAGTAATTTTAATGAGTGTAAATGCAGAAGTGGCCTGCATAATGCCACTGGACAGGAAAGAATTAAAGAAACCAGTCATCCACTGACATGTTGCTACCCTTATCCTAGTTTCCCATTTATATGACAAAGACAAATTAGTAATTTAGAAAAGCTAAAAAGGAAGTATTACATTTGAACAAACATGCAGAACTCAACATACACAAAATGTATATTTCACATGTAAATATATCATTGACTTCATGACTATATCTGGCCCCATTTTCTCATTCCATGGAAAATTACTAATTCTCTTGCCCTTCAAAATGTGTCATGCATTGCAATTGCTGCAGTAGATGCTTAAAACTTTATATACAAGTTATTTGACAGGCTTGGAAAACTTGTGTACTTTGAGATGATGTAGGTTCACAAGGTGAGTCACATCAGTAAAAACATAAGAGCAAGTTCTTTTCTTCCACATTGTTTTTCAATATGCAGGATTTCTATTAACATTTCAGCAGTTGTTTTAGGTGTTTTTTTTTATACAGACTGACAGTCAATAATGATTACACAAACTTGTATAACAAATTAAATATTGCATCATTACATGACAGTTACTGTTATGTCCTCCCTCTGGCTTTCCCTGATCCATCCAGTGTAAGATGATGACAGTTGGCCAGCACCTGTTTCATCAGCTTTTATCTCTCAGAAATCCATAGTCCTGTGCCTGGTGGTTTGTATGTCTTGTATGGAATAGCATGAATACCTGTTTCATTCTTCAGCTGCTTGAGGTATGTGAAAGTTGAATGGATATGTTTTGGAATCAGGTTGTATACATGTGACTTGTGTTGTCTTTTGAAATGGAGATTATTTTTTTATTATGTTGGGGTATATGGATGGCTTTTGCCATTGACCGTTATGTTTGTGGATAGTCACCTGTTCCAAGATGCCTCACCTCAGCTGGGGTACAACTTATTTCACTGTGACTATATCAGCTGTGATTGTCACAAGACTTACTGATTTTTGTATTCATGATAGTTTTAGTATAACATATTCATCTCTTTGTAATATTCTTAACTGATTGACTGTTAGTTAGGTTTTATAAAGATATACAAGAAGATGTTTCCTGAAATTATGACTGAAAGCTTGTGAAATAATAACAATATGTAAGAGAAAACATTGTTATTGTGTTAATATATTTCTTTGTGTTGTTCATAATAGTTTCATTGATCGTCCAGTTACTAAAGATTTCAACTCATTTGACCATTATTGGACCGCATATTTTGATACTTGTGCTAATGTTAGCATGAAAGCTTAGAGCATAAGGCTTGATATTTAAACTCAATTCACAGTCAGTCCTTGATCTGAACAACAAATTATTATTAAGCATATACTGCATTCCTTTATATTATATCTGAATCATTGTCCCATACTTTTTCAAATATTTTATTTTGACATTTTGTTAAGTCTATTTTGGTACTAATAATGATGATGTTTTTATTATTGCTAATTATATATACTGTAATTACACACACTTCTTTTTTCTGCAACTTATAGTTTAGGAGGATATTTGTGCCTTGTTTGATTTTATTGCAGTTAGTTTATTAGGGTGTAGTGCAAATCACACTTAAAGTAAGCTGATGGATTTTAAAAATAACACTTCCACATTTACCAGTGTTTAATGGCTTGTTTACTTCTTTGCAAAACTGTACATTAAAATAATGTATTGTTTATAAACTTTAAAATGTGCAAGTACGTATTAGGTTTAGTTTTCTCTTTTTTTTTCTCTTGTGGAGCCCACTACTGCCATTCTCCTTTTATCCATTTTTGAGGTTTGACTGGACTTTTCATGTTAAGGTTGTGGGTAGAATGTCAAATGCTGCTGCTGCTGCATTAATCAGGTGGTGAAGTTAAGATGTGGCATATTTTGTACACTTACACACAAAGAGCTGTATTGACAATTCTTGGGTTATGAGTGCAAGAGTACTTGTAGCTAGGTAATCTTGAGGAACTTGAAAACTTATAAAATATTGGTGTATGCCAATTAAAATGAAATTACTCCTTAATTATAGACTACTGTAAGAGCTAGGTTTCTAGTTAAGCATGCCTTATAATATCAAAGCATAGAACTAAACTGCCTGATTTTATTCTAGGGGAGGTTTTAAGCTTATTCCACAAGTAATGGAGTTTTGGCAAGGAAACACACATCGGGTACATGATCGTATCCGCTTCAGAAGACAATTACCAGGAGAGACCATAGATGAAATTATGACTCACCAAGGTGAAGATGGGTGGCTTTATGAACGACTAGCCCCTTAAATATAACACGAAAACAGTGAACGGTTTATTGATTTCTATATAAGTATGTTTTGGTTCACAAAGCAAACCACTTTTAAGTAAATTTCTTTCCACATCCCTTGCTATTATTTTTGTTATGCTATACTATCTGATAATTCTGTTTGTCCATACAAGCTTTTATGACTAATTATAAAAAGTATATCTCTGAATATTATAAATATTGTAAACAGCTGACTCATGGGCACTCTTAATACCTTGAAAAAGTACACAGTCTTTGAAACTTTTTCTTGTGCTAAAATGTTTTATGTAAATAAAGATTTATGATAATCATCCAAACTATCTCTAAGATAGGGTTGTTTCTAAAAGCCAAAAACTGAAATGCTGAACTTCTATTGAACATTTACTTTAAACAACAGTTGATTGTTTTTCAAATATTTATTTGGAGTGGAAATGGGTTGAAAGTGCTACAGAGAAGCTACTAGCAAATGGGATGTAAGGTACTTTGGTTATTGTAGCAGATGATATGCAATTTTCATTAGCTGTGGTTATACATGTGCTACTCTTGCTTAAGCGGGTCTATTTTTAACCTGTCAACCATTGGTGATTTGAATTAACTGTATTCTGCCACATTAAAGAAATAGTTTTAAAATTCAACAAATTCTTGTAAGGAAATTACAATACGAAGTTTTACAGGTAAAAATTATTGAATAAATTTAAACTGTAAAAAATCTCAATGAAATATTGGATTACAATATTAACAAGATAAAATATAATTATTTTTTTTATCAGGTAAGTATTCTAGAATGATAAAAATACCCAGTTTTAAATGTCTAATATTTTTATTTGTATGATCTATTTCCATCTATCTAACAAGAGTACCCAAAGAGTTAGCAATGGGTGATGTTGACTGGCTGCCTACCCTCTAGTATATCACTTCAAAATTAGGGACAGCTAGCACAGACAGCAATTGTGGAGCTATGCATAAAATTCAACAAATATGACAACTTATGTTATTCTGTTGGAATACTAGTAATTTAGCCTCCCAGTGGCACAGTCTGTGGACTTATACTGCTAGAAACCGGGTTTTTATACCCGTGGTGTAGCTTTGTGCTTTGTAACAAACAACAACAAGTAGTAATTTAATTTGAAAATCTATTCATCTTAATGACAAATTAATTAAAATGTAATCTTATGGTATTGTTATGGGAAAAATAAAAACAGATAGAGCTAATATCTTAAGACAGTTGTAGCACATAATACATTTTTACTTAATTTGTGGATTTTACAATATATAAAAATTTACCTGATCTGTTAAACTTGTGGAGAAAGTAATAATTATAGAATAATAAAAATGTACTCTATCATTGCAAAGTATATTTTGTTTCACTGGAGGCAGCATTTTTGTATTTTTTGTGTTTTTTTACAAATAAACAAAAATATGGCAATCTTTCCATACTATGAATATGTTTTACATGTATTAGAGGAAAAATATTTGATGAGGAACCCACTTTGAGACTAATAATGGTTGGAGACGGCTTGAATGGGTAATGAAGAAAAACTTTAATATAAGTTTCACATAAGAGCAAATGTACAATGTTTCAAGAAGGTTTTGTCATCATCAGGTAACTGAGTTGAACAAAAAATGTGGCCTGGCTAACTAATGGTGGGGCATTAAGATTTGTACGCGTTCCTTTACTTTAAAAAACAAACTCTGGAAGAGGCATTGGATTTTTCTTGTCTGTGGATACTTGCATAAAAATGGTAATTCTCTCGCGTGATTATATATAATTTTCTTTAACAAAAGTAGATTCATTACTAATAGAAAGGGTTTTTTGTGATGCATTTTCATTCCGATGCAGTGGCATGTGATCTCTGTTTATTATATGAGGCTCTCTTCCAAATTTTGAGTGAAACCAGTATTGTACTTGCCAAACATTTTGAAGGAACTCAATGATACAAACCTTTTGTTTGGTTTGCATAAGTTTACTTGATACTCTTTTATCCAATAACAGATCCACTTATTCGAAAATTGAAGCCTCTCTTTCATCGGCACCTCCTTTTCCTGACAACTTAACCATTTGCTATACAATTCATTGCATTTTCCCTTGAACACACACTTGGGTAACCTGGCCTTCAAAGACCCATGCATATCAATAAACCACTCGAATATAAAATGTGTCGAACCTAAATAATTGGATAAATAAATAAATAAACAAAAAGTAAATGCATTTTTGTCATTCAAACAAAAACAAATTTGTTCTGCGAATATTTCAGTGTAATGTCACTCACCATTAAAAAAAAATTAAACAATGATTTTTCTGGCTGAGTTGTCAGCACAGAAAAGGGTACATATACATAATGATAAGACTTACCCCAGGGGCAGCACTTTTTCTTTCTCCCCCTGACTTTCGATACATTTTTCTTTTTTACTCGCAGGCCCAAAAGAAGAATTGGTGGTGTTTTCCTCATATGTGGCATGGCATCTCCTAGCTAACTCAACAGGTTTCCAAAATTCAGGGTTGTTTGATGGAGCATTTTTTATTGAAGGAAAGAACTCTCTCACAGCTTTCGAGATCAAACTAACGAAGTTTTCTTTCTAGGTGTCGCATATCTATTCCTTTGTTTGTCCCAAACATCAGTCATTACAGTGTTTTCAAAATCTTTTTTATATTTTTCACAAACTTTTTCTTTCTCTTCAACAGAGTACATTTTTATTTTCGCTTTTCATTTTCACTACAACACGTACAACAATAATGTACAACTATGTCAGATAGAATGTTGTCTATTTCAATAGTGGGCAATTCGATTCTTATTTCCGAATGTTGTAAATTTCAGGAGGAGGAACTGTTTGTGAAGTATAGGACAATTGTAATAGGGAATTAAGAGAAAGTGTTATCACACAAATGGACATTACCCTGATAGGGGTTGTAGTAAGTGTGGTTTACTCCAAACCCCTTGTAGTATCCACACCTACATTCTTCAGTAGAAACCTAACATATACTATATATGCTGTAAAAAGTGCAACATGCTATACATTGGTCAAATGGGTCACCGCTTAGGGGATCATTCACGTGAACATCTTTCTTATATAAGAAACAATGACATTATAAAACTCACAGGTATACACTTTAAAACCCTTCACATTGCATGTCCGATTTCTCGATACTTGGACTCACATTTGCTCCATCCACTGTAACTCAAAGAGAACGCCTGGGGGCCCGTGCAAATGAAACCTGGTTATGTCGTAAAGACCGCAAAGCATCTTTAGGCTATATCTTTATTTAATGATAAAAACCATAGTTTTTGGCTTTTCTTTGCATATAGACGCTTGATACATTAAGAACGACTGAAATAATAATTTGAGTAATAATTAATATGTATTTGTTGCTTTATAGATTTAATAGATATTTGTTTTTACTTTATTAACATTTTTACGCTTATACTGTGAAGTAAAAACGGCTGCTGCTATGATTTTGTCTGGTTTATGAGCTCGTTGTTGTTCTAATTTAGGATCTTCTTTTTAATAAATTCTTGAAAATGTTAAAAAAGAGAGAGAGAGAGAAAGGGGGCCTGGCGAGGATGTTTGCCCCAGGGCCCATGCTGGCTCTCGATGTTCCTGTATATAAGTGATTGTTAAAGAATATTCCATTTTACAATATAAACATGTTCTTTACATCTATTAAAAGTCAATATATAGTAATCACAAATGTTAAAATCTAGTGTTGTTTATGGTATAACAACATTTTTGTGATTTGAATTATGATTTAAAAGTGTGATCAACTTGTACTATCATAAATAAAGGGATGAACTGTTTTTGTTGTGTATGTTCTGATAAAGTATCAATAGTTCGAGAATGGAGTGACTGATCATATTAAAACTGCAGTATGACATTTAAGCAAACCATGGCTCTTAATATATAGCTTGTCTTGTCTTTATTAAACAACATATGAGAAATGTTTTGCAATTTTACTTAATATTATACCTAATAGTTCAATGATACATCACAAGCATAAATCAAATGGTCACATAATAACATATTTTAATCAGGAAAGGGTCTTGGTAAAGTCAGGTAATTTCATTTTACCCAAGGTACAGGAACTGTTTATTTGTAACAACTGGATTTAGTGACTTAACTGGAAGTTGGATTTTACATGTTGGATAGCAGTGTTATTCCAAATATTTATGTTTACAATTTAAAATAATGTAAGATTTAGTCTCTTGTTTAACAGCATTTTAAAACTTTCGAAAATATCAACTTTTAATCAAAGTTTAATAATGTTGATAATTAAAAATTGATTTTGTATATTTTGAAAGTTTATTAACTTAACTAAAGAACACACGTGAGGTAAGTTTAGTTAATATGAATGTAAAATTATTATCATTTGGTTCAATATAAAAGGAAATATCCAAAATATTACAAAGCTAATGAAAATAAATTTGTTTTAGTTTTACATTTACCTCTCCATTATAAAATCACAAATTATAAAGAACATAGCAATACAAGAAATAGAAACTTAAACTAATAGCATAGTATTATTAAATAAATCTTAATTTTGACCATGTATAGAAATAAAATTTTATGCATCAAAACGTAATAGTTTTCACATTGACGTATATCGTCAACCTTTTTTGCAATTTCTCATATGGTGATATTAACATTTGCAAGTGGATGCATACAGAAATATTCAAAGCTTATTGAATTTGCAATGTTATTCTGTGACCTATGCAAATTAATTCTCAAAAATTATAATTTATAAGATAACACGAGGAATCTTTTGCTCTTAACAAATTTTTTTAACAAGATGAAACACTGCTTTTGATTAGCTTAGCTAGGTTATAGTTGGTAATAAGGCAAAATATTTCAAACCAATAATTTGTGGGCCATTATAAATTTAATAGCCTTTAACACAACTGTAAAAATGTTAATATGAAAAAGGCATTCAAAAAGACTGTAAATTTAGCTATAGTATAATACTTGAGTAATTTTACTAGGGTAATTCTCTTAAAAATTTATTTATCATTATAATACCTAGAAAGATTTAAGTATATCTTAATTATTCACAGCATTATTTTCTGATTTCACTATCCTTTGTCAAAATTTTTAACTCTCTTTTCTATAATATTATAATCTTCAACTTAATTATTTCTTCTAGTGAACTTTAAATGGGATAATACAAATTAATAATGTATAACTTACATGTATATTTAAAAACAAGTATGAGTAGAATTTTCCATAGAAATATTGCTACAGCTGTTGTGACAAGTACTGAAATATGGAGTCTATAATTCTACACAAAATATATAAAGAATAATGACTACAAATAAATACCCAAGACTAAAGAAGAAATGGCTATTTTCCAGAAAGTCTTGGATATTATTTTTTGTCTGTTATTTGGTGTTTTTATCTTGAATGATTTTCAAATATCATGAAAATACTTGTACATGAACCTAATAGTTTTGAACACAACCAGTGGAAATATATTTCTTGCCAGTAGTAAATGGTAATCATACTCATTAAAATGTCTAATTATTAACGTATATGTTAGTGTATAAAATATCTTAGTGTCTTATCTTTTGTTCAAGTGTTAATAAGATTTTTTTCTATTCTGTTAAACATGCAAAAAATTACCCACCCTTTAACTTAATACAAACACATGCTTTACTACCAATGTAAATGTATGCCTAATATAGTGAGTTAGTAAAGAGTGAAGATTCCAATGATTTTTAAGTTAGCATTTACAAGAGATTGCAACACACAACATTATAAATTAACGTTATCTTTTTTGGATATTATTTAAGTCGGTGAATCCTTCAACAGGTAATCTAGGGTAAAGTAACGTATAGAAGATCTTGTAATTTTTGTGTACAATTTATACTAATTATATAAATAAAACAGTTCTTGAATGATATCCCAGACACTTTGTCAGCTAATATTATGGCACAAATTTAACCATCAGGTGTAGGTACTGGCATCATTATAATTTAAGATTTTCATAAATACACATAAACTTAAAAAATAAAATAAAGTAGAGATAAAAAGGAACTACAAATGAAGTTAATCATTTCTGATGTACAGCATAATTAGGTGAAATATTAAGAGGAATTGAACTATAATTAAGTATTTAACTTGGTTTAGAAATTGTGTGTTAAAAAATATTGCAAAACTGAAAAACAAAAGCCATTTCCATGAGTGTAGATCCTGTGTTGGTAGGTAGAGGCAAATTTGGCTGCCAGGAATTTGGGGAAATTTCCAGTAGGCTGATGGTGCATGTAAAAATAGTTTGTTATGAAAAAGAAAATATTTAAATTGGGCTTAATTTCCCATTAATGACTTATAGCATAACTTACATGGAACATGGTAAATGATTAAAATTCTTTTACGGATGAATTAGTTTCAGTTTATGTAATCTGTAGTCAAAATAGGTCTGCACTTTACTTAGACTGGTAATAAATTAATTTTTTTGGATTGTAAATGAAAATTTTTGCAATACAATTTATTTAATTAATGAACTGCACAAAGCTATGAGATGAGCTATCTTTGTTGTGCCCACAACAGTTATAGAAACCTGATTTTTAGTATGGTAAGCCCTCAGACTTCCTGCTGAGCTGCTTGGAGATGGTATGAGTAGTACTAGTATGTATGACAGGCTATGCAACATTAAATGCAGCACCCTGCTTAGTATTTTCAAGAATCCCTCTCATTGAAGGGCTGGTATAAACATTTTTATTCTCCAGTCCACCTTTGTTGCCATGGTATGCTCATCTTTCATTAAAATATGAATATTTTGGTAGAAGTAAATTTTCTTCCTTTAAGTGTTATAAATGTCATCATAAATAAATTTTATTACTTCAGCTAGCAGCCCAAACTTCTTAAGTGCAATAAATTGATACTGTTAAACACAATACTTCATTGCACCATTTTAGTAAATCATGTTCAAAGGATAGTTATTCTAGTGCAAGACTGTGCACTAGAAAAAATAGTAATATGTAATATCAAATCTTACAAAAATGTCAATTACATACTGTTATAAACAAATAATTCTAAATTATGCTGGTATTACTGTACAGTGGTAGGCTACAGTTAAAAAAAATCATAAATTAGTATGCCCAGCTTACAACAAGCATTACAATGATTTTTAAGAATTTTAATTATGTTTATTGTAACTCATTTTCAGATAAAGTAGTAACTTTGAAAAACTGAATAAACTACGTATATGTATAAGTGTGAAGCACAGAATAGTTTCAAAGAAGTTTATATATTTTGCATAATATTACATTTCAAGTAAAATTTGCACAATATGACTATTACCAACAAAATAACCAGAATATTCTAAATAAAATATCATTCATTTTTGGAACATTCTTTTAAGAATCAAAAAAATTAATTTGAGCATATTTTGATATCTTTCAAAACTGCATATGACTCCCCAACTGTTACATCACCACAAATTTGATATCTGTACAAAAGCTTTAGTTAGTTAAATGAAATTCCTCAGAGATCATAATATACATTCTCTATTAATGAAATAGAATCATAACAAAAGGAAGTTATTTTTTCAAAAAATAGTGAAACAAGTAGTTTTGTGAGAAAGATAAGAACTATGCAAATTTTGTAAGTTGTTACACAGAGAGAATCAGGTATAACCTAATTCCTAGTGTACTAGGCTGTGGATTTGAGGACTTGTGTCACTTCCTGTTACTGAAAAAAAGAAAGATGCATTTTGATTCCATAGGTGCATTATGCAATTAGAATAGCCCAAGAGTTTTGTGTAATGTGATTGATCGATAAGTACATGATCATGTTAATTAGGAGATTTCTATACTTTTGATATAGATGAACTTAATATGCATAGTTTCTGAGCATGTTCAAAAATACTACAATGATTTAAGTAACACGTGCAATTGTTTTGTAGATATAAAAAAGTTCAGTTTACTGCATTGTATGGTTAGAAATTGAAAGTTTTATGTACGTTCGCTCATCAGAAAATATTGCTTTAATAAATAATATATGTAAATATATGTACTCGTTGAGGAATATTCCATTTTAAAATAGTAAACCTGTTCCTTCCGTGTATCAAAAGTTGAAATGTAATCATAAATATTAAATCTATAGCATTTATACTGTAATAACATTTTTGTGATTTAAATTAAAAAGTATGATTGGTATATGTTTTATATGTTCCGATAAAGTATGAATAATTTGAGAATGGCATGACCGATCATATTGAAACTTTGCAGTGACATTTAAGCAAACTGTGATTCTTAATGTACAGGCTATACTGTCTGTATTAAACAAGAGATGAATAATATTAGCAATTTCACATTATTATAGGTAATAGTTCAGTGGTACATTACAAACATAGATAAAACAGTCTGGGAATTATATTCTGCCCAAGGGATGGGAACCATATATATTTGAAAATGATTTAGGGATTATTTGGCACTGTCAGGCTTTAATACTCTCGATTACAGGCGTATAATCTGTTAAAACAATGGTTGAATCAGTTCACAAAGTATATAGATTTTCTTACTAAACATTACAAATATTGGTCAAGGAGTTCAATAGAACAAGGATGGTTAGTCGTTGGACTAAAGCTTATAAGTTACCAACTTGAGAAGGTTAACGTAATAAATTCACTCGAAGATCGGTGAACAAAACAACACATATATTTGTTACTCAATTACAACAGTACTGTGATATCAATGCAGTAAGTAAAGTAGAAGTAACTGATGCTAGCAATGATGCCCAGGTTGCATCCCTTGCACTGAATCTGAAATTATGTGATTGTCAAAACATACATGATTGTTAGCTGAGGATTTTGCAAACAATCTGGACCAAACACAACAAGAGAAACTTAGTGACTTGGTTGAATATGATCAGCCATCTAGTCCCACAACACTAAACTGCCACACATAGATAAAAGTGATGCAAATCCAAACAAGCAATCACTGTTCTAGAGCTCCTAATGGTGGAAGTGGGTCACTGTTCTGCAGATGCAGGATAGAGTAGATCATGTAATTGCCCATACTCATGACTTCGGAATGCGAATATTTTATGATGAAGAAAAAAACTGCTTGCAGTTTAAGTCTTTATAAAGCTCTATCAACACTATATGGTACGAGATTTAATGTCCAAGTGTACAATGCTTTATTGAAATGATTAACCTTGGATAACCTTGTTGCAAGAATAGAGCTTTGTCATACTATATCACCTGGGCTCACAACATGGAAATATGGATGGCTTATATCTGTGCATGGTGAGACTCTTGACTGTTAATTGTCATGATCCTCGAAATCAGTTTTACCTCAAAATACCACATAGTCATCCTTTCTGTATTTTTAAAGTTCATCATCCATTTCATCACTACATGGTTCACCCAAATAGTGAAATTTCTACCATACAAATAGTATTGATAGTGTTTTATGAAAACTACAACTGTAATAACACTGCTCCAAGTTCACTTTCAACAGTTTCATTATTTACCACAAACAGTCCTGTCGTAGACATGCTAACATGATTCAGGGACTTGAATGCTTGTTTACATTCCTCACTCCATCTGAAGTGCATCTCAACTTTTGTGAACACTGTTAATGGTGAGACCGTCATGGAGAAGTTGGCCACAAACTCAGTAGTACAATGCAAAACCAAGGAAACTGCAGACATCTTGCTTGGTTACTTGTTGAGAACAACCTTGAACCTCTGAAGTTATATTAGGATCCATTTTTCTGGTTTCAGTCTTAAACCTGAATTTTTTATTGGTTGGAATACCATTTTTATTTTCTCAGTCACTGACTTGAACATGCAACTAAATACTCCCATTGCAGCCCTAGTATGACATAAAACTCATAAAAGCCATCTCTCATGTAACAATTAGTCTTGGGTCTGCTTTTGTCATCCAGCTTGACTTGCCAGTATCCAGATACCAGGTCTTATGCAACCACATCATCTGTTCACTGGAAATGACCAAGCATTCTTTGAAGTATGTTTGATGTACAAGTAGTCTTGGGTCTGCTTTTGTCATCCAGCTTGACTTGCCAGTATCCAGATACCAGGTCTAATGCAACCACATCATCTGTTCACTGGAAATGATCAAGCATTCTTTGAAGTCTGTTTGATCTAGTCTTTTATTTTCTACTGTATTTCATTGCTGGCTATATCTCTGCTACTCCAGGAAAGCCTACACAGCAGTTGAGGGATATGCATCACCTGTATCTTTGATGTTAGGTGACTGTTGTTTGACCTAATTAGCTATGTGATCCCATAAATATATTGGCATATTCAGCCAATAAGTTTGCACATTTCTCCACTAGCAATTTCAGATCTGTTTGTCTAGTCCATGATGGGCAAAACCCTAGCAATACTGCTAGTTTCACTTACTGCCCATAATTGCAGAACACTGGGATTTCATCATACTTGAACAGATAACTGCCCAAGCAAGCTAATGTTTATCAGCATCAATTTGTTTTTATGTTTCTTCAGGAGCTATATTTGAACATGCCAATTGTTTTTCTATGCTTCAGTTATCTTAATTTTGCTAAGCTTTCTTAATTTTGTAGTGCCATTCATCTACTTTTTGTTTCTAAACTATTTTTGGTTTATAATTTACTTCATACATTGTGTTAGAAGTGTTCAATTCAAAGGAAAAGCTGAAGTGGCTCGATGCTGTAAGCATGCCATCTTTTATCGAATTTTGACCAACATCTCAAATTTCTGATTTAATCTATAATGGTACTTAAAAACTTGCTGTAAATATGATCATTATGAAATACTGATTCGATTGGGTTTTAACACGATACTTGAACATGTGAGAATCGAGTACTGTAACCACTGAGCCACTTTGGTATACAGTGTTAACACACATTAATTTAAAAATATCATAGTATTTGTGTTTTTGAAAGAGATTCTTCTAAACACAATCACTCATTTAAAAGGAATTATAAAAAATCCCAACTGTACTGAAATTTGAAAGCGAGACTTCCACTTAAGGTTCGAGCTGTCTAACCACCGAGGCAATTTGAAAGTTACAACACATAGTGGCTTTTTTATATATAGATGTCATATGAAATTCTGCTTTTAAAATATGAAAGGATCAATTTTGTATCAGCTATTATGTTACGTTCATGCTAATATATTTCCCAACTTATATTAGATATACAGATATTCAACTCACGAATGAAACATGCTCTTTACTGGGTCGACCTTAAATAACGTATTATCAATTGCTGAAGCCAATGTGCTTAATCTGATATTTTCAGGTGAAATTTGATGTTTCAGTGGCACTTTAATCCAGAGTTAGGGGGTGGGTGGGGTAATGTTACAATTTTAGCTTTTGAGAGAAAGCACTTTTTAATATGATTTTTTTACTTCAAGGGGGGTATTATGAAATTTAACATGATGGGTCACCTTATAGTTTCAGTGACTCACTTCCCCATTATGTGACCCCCCTTTACAAATAGTTATTATCCTGTACTTTATGTTGTGAATTCATACCCCAATTTTAAATATTATTACTAAATACCACAAGCTTAATATTGGCTGAAAGCTGCTGCCGAATCTGAAAAATCAAAGGCTGATGAAGGACAATTGTACACAAAAAGCAGAAAAGTCAATGCCAAGTCCAAGATAACACTTGAAAAAATATTGCATTTCAACAGAAAAAACAAAACCAAAAAATGGTGATTGGCACCATTCTCTATTAATGACAAAATTATTATAAAAATAAAAGAAGCAAAAATTCCATAAAAATAAAAAGGAATGTTTTGTAGAAGCTATTGATCAATGTTCACAGTTAAAAACCATGTTGAACAAGCATGATAGTTTTGGCAGACTACTTTAAAAGAGGAGCAGCCAGAATTGCTGAAGGCCATAATAGACATGCCTAAACAAGGGTGTGCTGCTACTGGTCAATGCAGGAATGAAAAGCTAATGGCTATAAAAACTTTAAAAGAGCTGATTACTCAACTGAATCACATAAATTTCACCTTATCAAAAAGTGCTGCATACCTACATCTCTTTCCTCAAAAACCAAATACACATCAAGCTGTACCTGTTAGGTTAAAGCACAGAATGATGTATTCTCCAATCATCCTGACAGTACTTTAGGCACTGTAAAAATTTGTTCACTGGAAAAAGTCAATCACTGCTATGGTTAGTTAGCATTTATTTATAAGCCAAAATGCTAAACCAAATGTACCTATAGGGATCACAACTGTTAATAATAAACAAGCTCATCTACCAATATATTTAAAGTACAAGTTTACATTACTAGATCCTAGCTATCTAAAGGATCAGTCATAATTTGATTCCTGATGTATATGCTGTAACTTTTATCAAACCTTCTGGAGATACTTCAGCATTCCCATAGATGTTAATTATTGTTAACCAAGTTAACCAGAGGATGTATCACACTTCTGACACGTTAATATCCTTATGATTGACAGAGACAAGATTTAAAACTCTTGACCAAAGCAAAACTTAATTTATTTGCATGCAATCAAGACTCAAACTGTATTCATCCCAGTTTGATCTTGTAGAAAAAAGCTCATATTCATGTTTCCAATATAGCTATTCTTCACAAAACATTACTGTACATAACTTAAAAACTTCAAAATAACTAAACAGGAACCAGTTAAATGTGTATTCCATTTTGGCAACTTCACATGGCACTTTCTAACTGTCATGTTTCATCTACAAAAATCATAACACATTCAGCCATCCTTTCTGGTTATTCTTAGATGCTACAACTTTCATCATCCTAAAAAATCAGAATGAACATAACAAACAATAAGTTATCATTGTGTGTGTGTGTGTGTGTATATATATATATATAAAACAAAAAAAACATGTATTTAGGAGACTTAAACTTTAACAGTAATGTCTACTACATTTTGGATAACAGTAGAAAAAACTTATTTTCTACTTCTGTCCTTCTTAAAATACACTAAAATAATTAGTGTTAATGAATTTTTTATAGTATCATACCTAGAAGTTTAAAAAATTAACCAACTGCAACAATCTCATTAAAAATACTTTCTCAATTTAGGCAAAAGTCAGACAGATTTCCAAAATTACATTACTATAAAAAGATCACATCTAAAGTACAAAACTTTAGGCAGTTGTATCATCTTTAAAGAATTAAAAACAAGTATAATAATGAATGTGAAACTTCTCTTCATCAATTTTACTTAAAACCAAAGGACTCCTTTAATGCCACAATCAAGTTATTTTGTCACACTGCAAGACAAATCTTATCATGTATTCTTGGTAAAAAATAAAATTTTAAAAGTCAACTATAAGATTTATATAATTAATTTTCCCATTTACATCTTCACTATTTAAATGGCAAAATATTACATTTATGTTGATTTCATTATTCATATCCAAATATGTGGTATTACTTTCTTTGGCTACATGACTATAAAATTAAAATTTTCATTGCATTTCAAAGAACTACATTTGGGACAAGCATCATTTTCATGCATATAAATGCATTATATGATAATATTAAAAGCCTTCAAAAGCTTCAATCTCACATATCACAGAGAAATGTGTTGCTTGGTTAAATATATTTTCTATAAAAAGCAGTATTCAAGCATTGGAATAACTGAAAAAAAAAGTTTTCAACTTTTTCTGGAGAAAGATTGTGTTCTAGTGCTATGGCAAAAAAGTCATGTGAGGATTACTTGGTTTTGCATGTCACACTGTTCCTGAATGCACACTTTTTTTTAAGTTACTAACAAAGACAAAAATTACTCATGAAAATCAGCAATGTCTTATGTTGTAGTTGAGTAAATCTATAATTATGTGTCTATAACTTTTTTTTAATCATCTATGGACATTAACATACTCTCAGAAATTTTTAGTTAGTTTATTGCATGTAAAACTAAAAATGATGAAATAGTGTGGAATATTATTTCAAATCTTTTGAAATCTAGTTAGACATTATTTTTCTAAATACAACTAAATATCTAAATATCTCATTTACTTTTATGCACTGATGCTTCTGGTTTGACACTTAAGATGAACTTCCTGTTGAACTAGACATCATACAACAAATGGAATAACAATATTGAAAGTTGCTGATATGTATGTCTCATATGTAAAAATGTACTTTCTTCTTGTTTTTTCGTGCGAGTAAAACCTGTTGTAACATTTAGTGAATCCATGTATATTTAAAGCTGTCAAGTCTATGATTATAATTTGAAAAACAAACACAAATGCATGTTTACTACTGAAATGATGTGTTGTAATATGGTTATTATTCTGTTTACTATATTCTCATGTTTTAAAAACGAAAAACACCATTTTCTTTTGAATGTCCTATACAACAGCCAAACCAGTGTAAAAAAATGCGAGTAGCTTAATCTCAATTCAAAACCAACATCTGACATTGTTACATACATTGAACTACTGTCACTCTATACAAGCTGTTTTGAGAAACTCCAGCTAACTGCCAAGTAAAACGCCTGAATACTCAGTGGCATGCCCAAAAAAGAAACACAGGAGCATAGATATAACATTAATATTTTTATTTCATTGCTATGCTGCTACACATGTAATTGTATTTTTTCATTGAAAATTTGTTGCAAGAATATCTGTGTTCAAACAAACATGAGAAAATTGTAGAAGAATTATTTGTTTTCATTTTTTGGGCTATAATTGTTAGTTACCTGTTTCACATGTAGGTTCAATTATTTAAAATTACTTGTGGTCTACTAACATGTATTAATTGCTAACAAGATAAGCTAATAAGACCAGTTATTATTAGCATTTATAATTTACCTCTGAGGAAAACTTAATGTAAAGATGTTTAAGCATGTATGTGTGTGTTTATATAATTTGAAAATATTTTTTCAAGTTTATAAATTTATGCCTATTCATTACAATATATGTATGTAAAATACACAAATTAATAACACTCCCATTCTTAATTTTCCTTTAAGTTTTAATATGGATGCAATTACTGCAACTTTAATACTTTTTTAAAGGAGAACGACTCAGTAAATCCATAAAAACAATCTGATGGATTATTAATGTAAATTAAATTGTGTTAGTCATTATTTCCAAAAAAATGATTAAGTGAGGGTTTACCAATTCCCAATAATTCAGCTCTTCCATGGCTATTAAATTCAAAGATTTCTTAACAGTTTAGCTCATCTTAATGACACTTCATCCTTTTAGTAACACTGCAAATACTGATAAATAAATATGATGCCAATGGATAAATTTAAGGTTCATATTAATGGTATTTTAATGGGCATTCATACAGTAATATGCTAACTCATGCTTGTCTTCATTAAAAGCTGATACCATTTTTGTATGGCATATTACAAGAGTTGCACTGAGTTGTACAAGGTCACATTAAAAAATGTGGTTGGTGTGAATCTTGCAGTGGCCCTGCAAGCACCTGATAACTTTATTGAAGCTGTTACTGTATTGTGTACTTAGCCAAAATTAGGAGGTAAAATCAAAGTAATCAATTTGTGACTCTCTAAAAATTTGCTGAGAAGGTTTAGTGGTGGAAGAATTGATATCAGGTGAAGAAAACATTTCTCGTTTCTTGTAGCCTACTGGAGTTGGCCCCTTTCTTTGTCCCATTTCTCGCTGTATTACACTCATGACACTCACAAATGGGAGAAAGCTTCTATTCCTGAATAAGAAAATAATTATTCATTACTAATAACAAACTGTTTGAATATACACAATGCAAATGTTAATTCATATTTAGTGTATTAAAGAACCAGTTAAAACTTTCATAAGCCTTATGATATACTCTATAGTGCTTTACCAGAACAATTCTGCATTTACACATCTGTGTACATAAAAATGATTACTGTTGCAGTTAACAAACAGTGATAAATATGGGGTATTTGGCAATTTGACTAGTGTAGAAGCCTAGTTCCATTTACAACTGTATGTAGTTAAAGTATAAACTACATAGAAGAAACCCATTATTAATGACATTTTACAGACAAAAATGTATGCTTGATATATACAGAATTAACAGTGTTATCAAAATCATTTTCCACTTTTGTTTTACTTTCAGTCATTTGTGTAAATATGACAACTGAAATTTGATAAGTGCAGTGATATTCTGAGGATAAAAATAGCACAATTACCCAATTTTTGCAATAACTGAACATTTATTTACTCGGCATACCTAATGACAGGCTAGTATTTTGTTGTAGGAGTAATAAATGAAAACAGACAAGACTTGATGTAAAGGCGACAAAAACAAACTTTATTTATGCACAAAACAGCAAAATAAAACAAGTCAATTAATGTGGAACAGAATCATTCCACCTATTCTTGTTCACATTCAGGCAGTTCTGCAGTCAGTGGGGATCATATATAAAACCTACTGGGAGTGTAACTTTACATCCAAACAGTAAAAGGTTCAAACACAGCAAGTACTCTGCTGTTATATTGCACAGCATGCCATTAATAAATATGGCAGGTGATCATTCCAGTCAGTTTGATCTGATTTCACAAACTTAGAACAGCAAGTATACTGCTGTTCTGTTGCACAGTATGCCATTAATACATATGGCAGGTGATCAATCCAGTCAGTTTGATCTGATCTCACAAACTTAGAAAATATACCATTTATAGTTTGGATGGTCCAGTCAGCCAAACAACCAAACTACAAATGACTAAGTGAAGAATGATTCTCCACCACAATCAGTACCTTCTTGGCAAACAGATGACTGCTGAAGTTTTCTCCTTGATCAATAAGGATTTTCTCTGGTTCCCCAAAGTAAGTTATCAATTGTTTGAGTCATTGTATCAGCCAGTGCATATGTTTCAACCCATTTAATGAACTAATCCACTACTACCAAGATTAACAAAATACCATGACCAGTTTCTGGGAAGGGTTCAGCAATACCTAGGCATATTTTTTGGAATGAAAAACCTACAACTTGCTGACAGCGGTTTTCCTGGCACAGGCAATTCTTTCTCTTAGTTGCACAGGGAGTGTAATTTTTATAGCATTGGACTATACTTCTAAGAGAATGGGGCTGGTAAAAGCATCCCTTCAGGTTAGTTGTAATATTCAATACTTCCTGGTGTCCTCTGATTAGTGTACCATGTAATGTTCAGTGGATTTTGGGTCTCAAAAGATTTTGCAACCACTAGCTGCATCACAAGTTAGGTACCTTGCTTACACAGGTTGTAACAATTGTATAACACTACCTCCAAAACCTCTAGTTGGTCAAACAACTGACAGAGATTACATGCATCTATACTGCATTCATTGATCTGAAACAGAATCAAGTACTGATCAAGTGCATCAGAGTCCTTTACTAGTTCTTCTCACAGTTTCTCCTTCATCATATTTAATATCCACTCATTAGTGGAATATTCAAGAATTCATGGTTTGTTGTCATTGCTAAGACTTTAGATCTTATGGCAAGGATCCGGACACACTAAATGAGCTCTTACTTGCTAATAAGAATGCCCACCAGAATTTATGCTGCCAGTCTTGTCCAATAAATCTGTACTCCCGCAACATTGTGATCAAATGTGTAACAGTACCTTCCAATTCGACAAAGATCATCTGCCATGTTAACGATGTATGATCTACTCGAGTTATAAATCCTCCACCACACAAATGGTGATGACAATTTTTAAAGGACACTACGACTGCAAACAGTTCTTTCTTTGTCATGCAGTAATGGCATTTAGTGGACATTAACTTTCAACTTATCTATGCTATACCAAATTCCACGACATTGTGTACTTGTGACAGCAGTGCTCCAAGTGACAGCTGTACACAAAATTAATGGAATATCTCTCCTTCAACTTGAATGACTGTGGAATAGTCAGTCCATCTGAAATGGAAGTTGTCATTAGTTAATGCTGAAACTGGAGCTGCTATTATATAAAAATTGTCCACAAAACATCTTGAGTAAGATACAAGGCTAAGAAACCTTTGGCTTTTCTTGTCATTTAAAGGTTCAGGCCAATCTATTACTGGTTTTATCTTACTAGAAACTGAAACCTCCCCATCTCTACTCACTATATGTCTGTGAGATCCCACCTATAGTTGCAGAAAAGAACATTGAACTGATTTCAGTTTCAGAACTGTTTATTATAAGTGTTGAAATATCATACCCAAGTTTTCAACTATGGCCTGAAACATAACAAGACACCAAAATCTCATCAATGTGTATAAAAAAACTATTCCCACTGCAAACCATGTAATGAGAGTTCCATCAGCAACATGAAAGTTATTAGTACATTACAGAGGTAAAATGGTATTACACTAAACTCACTGAAGCCTCTAGACTGCTGATAACAAACCTGGCTCTGTTTTTCACAGTCTAGTTTGACCTGCCAGTAGCAGATGCAAAAACGTTTTGAACGAAACCATTGTCATTCACAATAAACGCAAGTTACAAGGTCACTTATAACAACACTGATAATATATTTTTCTATATTAGAATATATTTCACCTCAGCATTGTAAAAATACTAACAATACTTTATAAATAAAAATATGGAAAAGAGTAATATATATTATTTATAGAATGGCAACTCACAAATAAGTTTTACTTAGGTCTAAATATGATGTTAACATATTGCTAGCTTTGATATCAATGTTTCAAAATGTACATCCTTTCAGGTTGATTGTGGAAAGTTTGTGTGTGTGTGTGTGTGTTTTATAGCAAAGCCACATTGGGCTATCTGCTGTGCCCACCAAGGGAATCGAATTTCTGATTTTAGCATAGTAAATCCATAGACTTACCACTGTCCCACTGGGGGACATGTGGAAAGTTTGGGAAATTGTTAATGACTTAAATAAATTTAAATCTGATGTTTTGAAGTCTATTGAGTTTGTAGAGAATACCAAAAATATTGACACTTGTTCTTAATATAGTTAACACAAAATAATCACAAAAATTCCAAAGGTACGTTTTCTTATGTTTAACTTTTAAGACAAAGATCAAGTCTCATTCCAAGTATTAAAATTGGTTTTCCTTTTTTTTGTGTAGCATTAATTAGCATGTTAACATTTTGAACTACACTCCAAAAAACTTGGATTTTGGCAATGTCAGACAAACTGGCTTGCTGATTTCATTATAGTCACCAAATTATTCACAAACTTATAAAGTGCATATGCACAACATATTCCTAAGAACCTCTACATTTTTATTTAAGACTGAAAGATCTAATGTAATCTGAATGGAAAAAAAAAATTGAAAAAGGTTGATACAAATATACATGAAAATATAATTGTAATATCTAAAGTAAATATTTCTATTTGGCAAACTATTGACAACCAGACCTTACCATAAGGAAGTTGATGGAACAAAGAAGAATACAATAAAATTATTAAAAGCATTAAAAAAGAATACATGAAAAATAAGTTAGAGAAATTTAGATGACCCGGAATAAAAACAAACAAAAATTTTTTTGGTACTGTGTTTTGATGAAGTCATTTAATTTATACAGCACGATGCTTTGAATACTTTTTTTAGGGAGAGGCTTAACCCGATCACTACCGGTACTAACTTTCTCTTAGTAGGCAATGCAAGTGTGCATTTGTGAATTA
>NW_013665843.1:561180-566202 GCF_000517525.1 Limulus polyphemus | reverse complement strand
AGAGGTTGTATTTAGTACTGGCCAATAGGGCTTTTCTATAAGCGTCAAAAAAGTTGCTTCTGGAAAAAACTGCATGGGATATACGTGACTTTTATTTTTCGTTATATAGTAGCTTAAGTCATGCTGCATGGTATATTCCGTTTATATTAATCATTATATTGAAAAATTAACTCAAAATAGATATATTTTTTATGAAAGAAGTTGATCCACGATTGTTAGGGTTAAAAGTTACCGAGTGGCGAGTGCAAAGTCTTTACATGAATTAGACTTAAGACTTTGAACTGAAAGAGTTTGTGGTTTCTTTTTATATTCTAAATACTGAATCATATTATTATTATTATTATGAACTAAATATAAAATTATACTAAATTTTATATTTAGTTCATAATAATAATATGATTCAGTATTTAGAATGAAAAACGTGTGTGATTTGTACGTAATACCATTAGTACCACAAAAGAATTTTATATTTTTCCTTCTTACAATCTTTGCTTTGTAGTAAGACCCACACTTCTGTTGTTATTGCGTTAGAATTAAAACAGTCTTAACTGATATATATATTTATAATTTATTCTGATATTTTGCAAATGGTTCAAACTCAGTAGTGACAACAATAAAACCCATATGTTTGTTGTGAAACAGGCTAAATACATTCATACAGGGAAGCTATGACATTGCAACATAAATCTTGCCTGTAATGAGAGGAATGTGACCAGGACTAATCTTTTAAGTGCTGTAAAGTAATTTTCTTTGTAATTTATGGTGTCTGTATGGTTTGGTAATCTCTTCTAACATGATGTATCAAGTAACAAGGGGTCAGGCTCAGGAGGTGTTTATTGAAACCACCTGTACTATAAACTGTTACATACATTTGTTAGTAGTGGCAATTGGTTTTGTCTCTATTCTGAAACAACATACAGGGACATATGTTCGCGTGCTCATTTGAACGTTACTGTAGATATCATAGTAAGAAAGCTTTTCGGTACTTGAATATCATTTCTTTGAACTTTCAAACAAGTTTATTTCGGTCACTCTCGTTCAACCGAGCGCGAGCCGTGGGGTCAGCAGCGTGAACTTTGTACGTTGTCCGTAAACTATCTCACCCTTTTTGGTTTTATTCGGCACAATAAACACAAAAGTACGACTGCAATGAAACATAAACATAAATTTGAAATAAAAATATATTTATGAAACAAAATTAAAATGTTTTTATGTACACCTATAAACATGAAATCTTAGTTAAAAATAAAAATACTCATTTATTGTTTAGGTTCATTTACAAATATTATTTACGGGTCTGTATATTACTTGAAACCATAAGAAGTATACGTGATTATTAAAAAAATTAAAAATAGATAACATTTGCATCTTATGGAGGATACAATTTTTTGGGGATTTCAAAATAATGTACTAAAACATTAAAAGTAATAAGTTCAAATCTGTAGCAAATATAAATATTGTAATCATTTCTTATAAATACGATTTCCTAATGTGATTTTCCAAGATATTAAAGATCATAATGCAAAAAAACTAGATTTATTAAAAGTAATAGGCTTTATGTTTCTTAAACTACCTACTTGTCAAAGTATTTATGAATTTTCGAAAATATTCATCCACTAGTTTTATTGTTGGAATGAAATATAGCAAGACTTGCATTGCCTACTAAGAAAGTTAGTAGCTGGTAGTCATTGGGTTAAATCATAACTTTCAGTATCTGATTTCAGTTGAATATATATATAGCATAGTTTCTTTTATATATGAAGGATTTTTCACAGATAGAACTTCAATAATTAATGACATTTTGCTCGAGATGTTTGGGAGAAGCATAACTAATGACAGCCCAATAGAGACCATAAGCATGTACTTCATTACATATGGAAAAATAAATTGTAGAAAAATAAACTCTTTACTTGTCAAAAATGAATTAGAAGTTAATGATAATTGTATGAATTAATTAGGAAGTTGCATTCGGATAAAACCTTTACTTCTAAAGTATTTAATAACAGAGTCGAATCATGAATATTAAAATCATATTTCAGGTGTAATAAAAAATTTTACACAAAGCTACTACAATAGAAACAATGTCTGAAAAACTATTCTTCTGGCATTTCCATAATTATCATTAATATGTTACCTAAAAGCTGTGATAACAACATTTCTATATGGTTCATTATCAAAGCTCTGGGTTTCACAGCCAAAAAACTCAGCTAACTCATGGATCACTTGTCGTTGAGTTTTGTTCATAGATGAGAAAGAATGACTTCTTGATTTATTCTTTGACTGAAACATGAACAAACAATTATTATTGATATATCACATAAGTCTCAGCAACATTCTGTTTGATATTAATAGAAGATATTCAACTTATATTTAAAACATGCCAGCTTGGTGTGCCTATTACTAACAAAGTTGAACATTCTTGAAAATTACTACTGGCCATTGGATACATCACAAGTATCTTGTGATATTTTTACCTGAAATTATTGAGTAACTTTTCAAATAGTTAATGTTTGACAAATGAAACTTATTTTTAACATATGTGCTACATACAATTAAAAGACCAAAGAAAATTAACTATATTTTAACTGATGATACCTTTTGAAAACATTTAGCAGTCAAATTAAATAAGTGAAATATCAAAAATAAAATATAGCTGACACTGCTTTTTTTAATGATTAAACTCAATTCTAATGTAAAGACTACACTCAGCACCAAACATTTACTACATAAATGAGTATTCATTTATGCCAAGGTTTCAAGGACATTCTAGCATCCAATATAAAAATTTTTAGCTTCCAAATACACTGACATTAATTTGGTTATTATTTAGGTACTATAGCAAATTCCTTTTCTTGAGCAAATTGAAAAGAAAAGAAAACAAATCACATATATATATTAACAGAAAATCTGGATTTTCTATACACACCTGTCTAGCTAACTCTACCAGTTCTGTCAGTTTTTCATAAACAATGGTAACAAAAGAGATATTTTTCTTTGTCTCTTCCTTTAGAAAGTTTGAGTAATTGGGAGGACCTGGCTTGCTTGAAAGATCTGGATTACTAATCTGGAGGGCTAAAGCAATTCGGTGGTTTCGTTCTCGTACTGCACACTCTTCATTACACTCTAATCTGTAAAATAATTTGAGATCAATTCATAGCTAGAGGTAAAAAAAAGTATCTACCACCCACCTCTTACATAGATAATAGAAATTCATAAAGATAATTCCAATAAATGTTCAAAATTAGAAACATAACATACTATAATCTGTCATATTTTAATATCATAAACATAACACAGCATTCAAACTTTTCAAGAAGTTAATACTTCACCAATGCTACCTGTTTGTTAAATGGTCAAGTATGGTTAAATGTTTAGTGATTAACTAATAAAATGAATGGGTTAAAAAGACTTGTTAAATACACTGAAAGCAAATGGAATAAAATCTTTGAAAAAATTAACTTGCAAACAAATTCCAGTGACTTATCTACTTTTGTTATTTTATGTGATTTCACAGTGTCAATAATTAACTGTTAGTTATTACAATAACAGGATTTTCACCATGTAGAAGATTACAAACACTAGAAATTATGTAAGTATTTTTGTTAACTAGTAATTCTACTTACCTATGAAGAAACATACCTACTGAATTTGTTAATTTTACTATTTCCATAAAGGTCACTGATGTCTACACTTTGCCCTGACTGAATATCATGCATTTTTGTGGCTAATAATGATGCTGATAATTGTTTGAAACCTATTCCACTGTCTCCACAAGTGTTTTTTTCTTTCCTGAAGCCACATGGACATGTCACTGTAATCTGTGAAGAACAAGTTACTTGTGTTACAAATGATTTGTTACTACACAAGTATAAATGTTTTGTGTAAATGCAATACAATAACATACCTTTATATTCATATATTTTCGTATTACATTTCATAAGCCCAAGATGTGAAGGAAATCTGAAGTTGGAAGTTAAAGCTACAGGTAGCTAAAGGTCAGAGGGCACGTCATTAGGTTTGTAAACTTACCTTCAAAATTTTATTGAACTACTATTTATGAATGAATGTCAATAAACTTGGTATTAAATTGTAGATTTTAATTGAAGTTATAGTATTATACATTAGTTAATTTCTTATCACCACGGGTATCCTTTACTATGCAGACACAAGGTTTTAGTGTCTTACATTCAAGACTTTATTAAATTACTTTTTGTTTATGTTATAACAATTAGAATACCATAAAATCTCAGCTAATAATCCATATTTGAATAGTATATACAAGTTTTAAGTTCTCAATTCTACAAGGGAATATTAAACAAATCTTGAATTTCCACTAGTGTGACCCATGTGACATGACTTCTCTTAGTATGTTATTATTCTATATTCTTTGGTGCATTATTAAATCAAATAAAAATTAAGTGCATTACTATAATTACTATAAAAGATCAGGTTTAAATGTCCTCGACATGTTTTTCATACTTATTCTTTATTTATTATTATAAAAGTAACTAAAATCTAAAAATACGGATCTTTTTAAGTTAAGACTAGATTAGGTAAAATAAGTAATAATAATATAATTAAAATGGTTCACGAGGCATGCACGCTAGCAGCTCATGGGTAATGTAATTCGATAGCGTAACATGAGTTGCACATTCCCTGAGTGATTTACAACTTTTTATGGCACGAATATTAGTTAGACACAGTAAAAAGGGCAATAAAACAATAAAATTTAATTATAAATAGAAGTATAATGTTACAAACTTAGAGCTACTTATGATAAACGAATGCAGTTTCATGTTACAATTTGAATTCATTCTAGAAAGAAAAAAAAAGGGTAATTTAGGTATATTTAATTTTTTTTTTAGTGGTTACGAGGTCAAATTGACCGATCCTGTTTTGAGATAGGGTAGAGAAAATAACAGAGAAGCCATAAAGTTTTACTTAAAAAAAAAGTAAAACGTTTGAAATGCATTTAAGAGGTTTCAGGGATTACACAAAGGAAATTTGAGATTTCTGAGATGA
>NW_013665843.1:552458-560442 GCF_000517525.1 Limulus polyphemus | reverse complement strand
GAAATACTGCCAAATTTCGTGAAGATATACACACTATATTGAGAGCTATAAGTATTAAATCTATAAAGACTTTAAAAGAGTACAAAAGGTCACGTGGTTGGTCAAAATGACTGAGTCCATATTGAGTTAACATGAGCTGCTTGTGTGCAGTGTAATTTTCAACTTGAGTTGGAGTATTTTTAGTCAGACACTGTTCAAAGGTCAATAATACAAAAATTAATAAATATAAATAGATGTATACTGTTATGAGATTTAAGCTATTTTGATTTAACATTTGTGGTTTCCTGTTACAACTTGCAATTATTCTAAAACAAAAAAAAGTAATTTAGATTTATTTCTTCATTTTTATGATGGTTGGTCATATAGAGTTAATATTGATATAATAACGGTTTAAATATAAAGTTTTAGACAATTATCTAGAAGGATATAGAAATTATGCAAATAAAACTTGACAAATTTCAGATAAAGAAAAGTATTTTTAATCTTAAAATCAAAATTACTTTGCATTTTGGATGGTCAACATCCTAAAAGAAAAATTTCATGAGCAAATTTTTAATAAAAAAATCTTAATGCTTAATTTAAAAACCTGATATTTTGTGCATGAAAGCCTGGTAATGTTTACTAATAAAATAAGATGCAAAATTCTGTAAAGATTTGCATGAATTATCAAAAAATGATAGTACAATTACTCTCATGGTTACGGGCTGGAAGGATTCAACCAAACCCGTATTCATTGGGTTAAGAATAACATCATATTAGCAAGAAAAGTAGACATAGACCCGAAAAGTTCAAGGAGCTTTGAGATGTGGGCCTTTCTTGGTTAGTATAAAACAATTACATGCATTTTTAACAAATGTCTCATTATTTCAATTACAATATCTAACAATGAGGATTTTAGTACTCAAACTAGTACAGTTTATTATTAAGCTTTTGAAAATAGCCCTATTGCTGATTTCACAAATGACAAACTTGTGAAGTTTATACAAACAAACATCATGAATGTACTGACAACAAATCAGATATGAACACTATTGTGTGCGTGCAAGTTTAAATTATAAAGTGAGATTTCTAATCATCTTATCAAAAAAAAGGAATTTTTCAATCATCATCATCATCCTATGCTTGCACTGATATACATGTAGTCTTCAGGTTAGCAAATGCTTCTATGCCTTTTTTCCAAAGTTAGTCCATGCAACAATTAAATCAGTTTGGTTTAACAGAGTACTTGAAAATGAATTATCATTTTAATTTTATAGAAGATTGCTGACTAAAGTTTTGAGGGTTTAGTATATTCAGTTACTATTAAACAGAATAATCAAGAATTAGTAAAACTAATTCCTCTAAAAAAGTCATATACAGATTTACAATGGCTTTATCATCATTATAAAATATGCTAATAATAAATTTACAACAAACTTTAGTTTCTTTGAGAATAATGTTTTATGTTTGTCTCACTTTATGAAACTGTAATAAAGCTTTATCATGAAACAGAATATGTATTTAGCAGTAATATTTCACACAGCTTTGTTGAAATGCAAATTATTACTGTTCATATTTATGTTTCCTACAGTTTTTCCCCTAGGTTTGCGTTTGGCAGAAAAAAAATTAATTAAAACAACAAAACCAAAGAAAATGACAATTTTTCACAAACTTGTGTTACTCAATACTGTCACTTAACAAAAACATGTATGAATTTCTCTTTTTTAAGCAAGTTGTACAGGTATTTAAAGGTTGAGGCTTTAATATCTGTTTGGTAAATTATTTCTTACATCACTAAGGTATTAGAATATAAACAGCTACATACCACAGTTTTTAAAATATTTTCAACTAACCATACTAGTCACAGATAACATTTGACAGAGTATACAGTGTGAAAACCTTGAATTATTCTCAAGTTAGAATAATGAATAAAATATATTCAAATATGAAAAAATGTACTCACTAAAGCCTTACAAACAGTTTCTGGACATGGTCCATCATGACATAGGCTACCACAAGGATGTTGACAGACTGTTCGTGATACGCTACAGCTCTGCAAACACTTAAAGTCCTCCTTCTCACATGAGCCCTGATGGCAAACCCGCTGACAACAATGATGACCACAGGACAAGATTTTGTTACAAGGTCTCCCACATGAAATCCCAGGAAGAAAACAATGTATGTTACGTTTCTGTAATAGACATACTATTATTACTACTCACATAACTGAAAGTTATGAAGAACAAAAGGTTGGGCAAAAAAGAAAAACAATAATAAAGAAATTGAAAACTGCAAATATAAGTTGATTTTTTATACCAGTTAAAAACACTGATATGACATTAATTAAAATTCCATTATTAGAGAAGGCTTACACATAAATTTTGAACAATGTGTATTTTAACATTTTTTAGCTCAAGCTTTTACTTTTATTCTAAAATGACTAAATATGAGCCATATCCATAGCTGTACTATATGGTAATAAGGATAAAACCCTTTTTTGTACAACTTTAATAAAAATGACTTTTTTTAATGAACTACACAATACCAAAAATATCTACCATCTATATTCTTCTTCAGTACAACTTAAGAAATGTAGAATCGAAAAGTATAATTATTAAGCTCTATGTTGACCACAAAATAACAATGTGGTTCAGAATGTGGTTAAAACTTATTTTTATAGTAAATTCTTATCTACACTATTGAGATGTGGTATTTAGGCACAGTGATATACATCAGGTAGTTACAAGTACCTGCATCATCACTATAATCAAATAATGATGAAGACAGGTACCTGCTACCAATTTCTCTTTTTTGTGCACCTGAGAGGCTGTGTGTCTTCAGCAAAAGCCCCCATCATCTTCTTCAAGTCAGGAGGATTGCATCATGCATCATTGTACTACAGAGATCACCCCAGCATATGAAAATAACTACTATATTCCCCTAGCTGCCTTATCAATCTCCCAGTCCCAAAAAAGATAAAACAATTTGAACATTGTTACCACTGCTGACAATAGCCCTTAGTGTACGAGAGTGCCTTTATTAATCTGTACTGCATTTTCTAATTGTTTTTTCACATCAACCACACCATAAGTTCTAGTGGTCTTAGACAGTGCCTTTCCATAATGATCATATTTTACATATCTTACAGTACGGAGAGTCAAAAGGACAAAGAGACATGTTGAAAGTAAACTCTACAACAAACAAATCCTTTGATTACAGCACCAAAATAAAACTTGATACCTACTTTGTGTTATTCAGGTACACTGCATGTTCTAGAAATGTTGTGCAGAGTAATTCTGAACACAAAGGAAACAAATGACAGGTGAATAAATAAGCACTACCTTTATTGAAATAGAAAGTGTAAGTCTCAACTTCTTCCGTGTTTTATGACTATATATGGCTGCCGAGATGGAAAATAAAAATTTGCATGTCTGCATAAAACAAAGAAAGGAATAAAGAGATCCAGAATAACAGAGTACATCAATTTTATGCTAGATAGATGTGCTAGTGTAATATGCAAACCTTGTTACCTACCTCAATGCTCATTGTAAATAAACAAAGTCATAAAGACTTGTATCTGTATAACCCCTTGAAATGAGGAAATGAAGATAACATCATTCCAGGGAGCCAACACAGAAACAAGTCCAAGCAGGTATAAACCAAATGTAATAATTCTTGTACTATGTAACCTTTAGTTAAGGTAAAGGATTAGTGTAAATTTACAGGAAAACGACAGCTATATGCAGAACACCTGCTCAACATTTTAGGGTAATAACCTGAATGTATGAAGATAAATTCTATGTTAAGTTACAGATGGCTGAAAATTAGCAACTGCAACAAGAGCCTTCTAAGAAGACCATGTAAGATATATTCTTCACAACAGAAATATTTGTACTGTAAATACATATTAAGATGATAAACAGATAACCTCAAAGGAAAGAACACTGAGTACAAAATCACATAAACTCTAGCAAAATAAAGCTATCTCTAAAACAACAGAATAGTTTAACTTCAAACAAAATACATATTAAGAGTAAAAAACACAAAAACTGATGTTTATAAAATTTTTATTATTAGTTACAGCCAACCAGGTTTTAAATTTAACTGTGCTGAAAAAACCTCAGTTAGGTAGTAAATAAATTTTTATAAATATACAAAAAACAATATATACACATGTCATGTCAACAACAAACAGTTTAATGAAAAGGACAAGTTATGTGATCAGAAGCTACATTTAACTACTTATACAATATTGCAATGTAAAAATAATTAGGTAATTTTGTACATTAATTACTTTGTGTTAGTCAGTAAAACAAATTAATGTTTGATAAGTCAAAGATATTCCACTAGACCTGTAAGATAGTTAAGCATTATGGCTTCTCCATAAAAGTTAATGAACTCAAGGATAATCTATAAATAACAAGCAATAATTCTGACTTCTCACAATAAAAAACAGAATAACATCAACTGAAATAGATATTGATTCACTCAGAAAAACTTTTTAAAACAGTATGTTAATAACATATTTGCAATTAAAAGACAAACTGATAGGCAATTCTCATTCATGCAGTATTTCTTAAACACATACTTTGAATAGTCATTGGTGTATAATTTAGTGTTTATAAACAAACTGATGACATAATATTTGAATTTAAAACATTTTGTGCACAATGCTTCATGATTGATAAAAGATTTAGAAAGTTTTATTAAAGAATAAGGAGTATAATAACCAATTTCATTAGAATTCAGGAAAGTTAGCAACTAAAACTGCAGGTAATTATTTTCATCAACGATTACGTTACTCATTAATTTGTTTGTTTCAAAACTTTCATGCAAAGCTATACAAAGGGTAATCTGTGCATAGCTACAGACTAAAGGAAAAGCAGCTGGTCAACAGCACTCACCACCAATTAGCACTTTCCATACAGGCTTGGTTGATTTGACCAACCTCATAACCATGAAGTAATCATAACAGTTTCCATACTATTATTTTTAATATGGTAGATGTATGCAAACAAAATTTTGGCAAGTCAGTAAAAATTACAAGTCTTTTGTATACAAAATCAGATTATTTAATTAAGTATATTTATTACTAAAGATTTGTCTGTGAATATACGGAGTCAGAGTGTTGATTGCTCTGAGTGCAAAGTGATTTTCATGTCAATATTAAAAATACTTTTTTCATCTGATAATTTTAAAATTTCATTAGCATAACTTCTACAACCTCCTAAATAAATATCAAACGGTTTTTTTTTCAGTAAAACTTTATACTTTATCTGTTATTTTCTCTACCCTAACTCTATATGGACACTATTCGCTTGACCAACCTTATAACCACACACACACAAAAAACAACCTTTTCTTCTTTCTAGAATGACTACAGATTGTAACAGAAACTCACATTTGTTTATTCTAAATAGCTTAAGTCTCATAACAGCATATATCTGTTTATTGTTTTATTGCCCTTTGAAGCATGTCTAACTAATAACCCTACCATACAAAATGTAAATCACTCAGTGAATGCATAGTCAGTTCACATTACCTTATTGGTTGATGTAATACACGAGCTGCTCATGAGCACACCTCATGAACAATTTTTATTATTATTTTTCATTATCTTGCTTAATCTAACCTAATACGTTTCTAATTTTTACATTTTAGTTACTTTTATAACAATAAATAAATAATATACATGAAAAATAAAAAATATAGTACTTACCTTAGCCCTAAGCCTACTTTTCTTTTTATACTAATGGTTTTAGTACATTAAATAACCTTTATTTCCTTGAATAATACAACTAAGAATACAGAAAAATAATATTACAAAGCAAACATTGTCATATATCAATCACAATTTAATTGACTTCCTAACTATGACATAAGAGCCTTAAAATAATTATTTAAACTTCTTGATCTGAAAACCACAAGAGAAACTTTCAAACTAAAAACAAAATAGACAATACTCTGTACTGAAAACAATGTAATATATATAGCATTTGATAGATCAAAACTTCATCTTTATATTGGTTATAAATAGTATAGTATAAAGAGTCAGAGAGAACTACTGACAACTTGTGAAACAGAGGATGTGACAGGTGGGCATGGAAAGTGTCTGATTTTCTAGTGTACGACTTTGTGAACACATAAGATTGAAGGCTACAAAAATTAGACTTTGCCTAAGTAATATGCATATCATAATGAGTAATTTACTTTAAATTCCATACTTCTCACAGAAGTGATAAATAAATTAGAGATGGGAGAAGACCTAGAGAACATATGTCACAATTCTCATACTAGGAAAAATTGAGGTTTCTTTAAACGTTTCCTTATGAAATTAGAACTTAATTAAAATAATACTAAAATCTGATTTATTAACCACATTATATTCCAAATTTATTTATGTACCATGATAATAAAGTAGTTTAATTAAGTTTTGAATGTAACTCTTTAAAAGTTGTGACATGTGCACTTTGACCTGCCTGTAGTGAGAGGGTTAAGCTGCTCACATGTCAAATCCTTATCCTCATTCAAAACCATCAAATAAATATTACTTGGTCCAGAAGCTTTATTATTCTCTAAACGTCTTATTTTTTCTTAAGTTCGGGATTAATGAAATCATGTTGTTTCCAGGTAGCAATTGTTCAGGATGAGGAATATTGCTTAAATCTTTGTTATTAAAAACTGAAGAAAAAGTGAAATAAAATTAAGAATTAAAACTTATCTGATATAAACACTTGATTTATTATCTATGTTTTGATGCCAAGTTTATTTGTATAGATTGATAATAAAGTAGTTTAATTAAATTTTGAATATAACTAAAAAGTCATGACATGCAAACACTGACCTACCAGTAGTGAGTTATTAGGCCATTCATGTTTAATTAAATAATGAAATTTGACCACCACTCTTTAGCACACCCATGGCTCTCAAGTGTGGAGCACATTTTTGCAGCAGTGGATGCAAAGCAGGAATCCTTGGGTTCATAATCTGGGCATACTAACCACTTTAATATACACAGCTCATTTTATGTTATTCAGATACATCTAGTCTTTATAAGATTTCACAAGTTTGCCAATTTTGTATAATCCATAAAAAAGCCAAAAACAGTAATGAATTTTGAAACTAGTAAAGCTTTTGCTAATTGATAACTATGTGTCACATGATTTAATAGTGTTTATTACTTTACAATACATACATTAGTTAAACAAATCTGAAGTTATATAATCTATTATGTGCATTATTTACAGAAATTTTTTAATACATGTCATCAATGTTCTTTGGAGTGTGTGTGAGTGACCAATTCCAATGAAATTGAAAAGGAGGCCATTTTATCCTTCACCCATACAATCACTTGAAGGAGTATTACTTACCAAATACACTTATGCTTTTCACACTTATGGTATAACTTTCCTTTAGATACATTTCTAAAGACATACAATACATATCTGTTTCATTTAACTTTAATAAACAATGCACATAGTATCTCACTCACTTCAAATTATACAATGTTTATTGGAACCAGAAACACACTTTTGCAACATACTGCAAGAACAGTTATTAACAATTAACGTGGAATGAAATCCAAAAGACTAGTGTGCAAAGTTTGGGCAAGAGAAATGTGGAATACTTCTATTCAGAATATAAAACTCTAATAAAAATTCAATATTTTCAAAACAGTCTCTCATCAAAGCCCTGCAAGTCCAGCTTTGGGCCAATTAAGACTCAATGAATCCACATCAAAGAACACCTGTGTTCTCATCACAATGTTGAAGACAGAATTTGCAAGATAACCATCCTTGTAAACTTAACTCTTTAAAGACAGGTCATGGGTAAAAGGCCATGTCATTTCGTTTGTTGACTCGCATTCAAATTTTTAGTGAACCACTATTTCATGAATTTATGTCAATAACTTTGTTATCAAACTGTAGACTGTAATTCAAATTTTAGAACTATACATTACTCAATTTCTTAATTTAAAAGTAAATATAAAAATCACAGATAATCA
>NW_013665843.1:536609-551822 GCF_000517525.1 Limulus polyphemus | reverse complement strand
TTTACAAAGTTCTAGTCTATTAAAACACAGCCAAGACAAGTTACTTTGAACAGAACAAAGGTCAGTTTTATGTTATTTGATACAGTAACATGAGTGCACGTGAGGCCATCATTGTAACTTCTGTATTGTTAGCCAGGTATGGGTGAAAGGTCAATATAATAAATATATATGAATGTATAATTTTATGAGATTTAAGCTATTTCATCTAAACATTTATGTTTTCGTGTTATAATTTGTGTTTGTTCTAGAATGAAAGAAGCATAATTTATATTTGTTTCCTAATTTTTTATAGTTGTTATGAGATCAATCAAATCTACCAAACCCGTACAGAGATTCATTACTGAAAATAACAGATAAAATACAGTTTTTTCTTAAGAAATGTTTGATAACTATCTGGACATTATAAAGATTTTGTATGTGAAATTTGAAAATTTTCTGATGCATAAAAGTATTTTTAATCTAAAAATTAAAATTACTTTGCATGATAGATAAGCAACACGTAAAAGAAGAAAAATGTATGAGAAAAACATTGCTTTACAAAACTTAAGACTTAATTTGATATTTTGCGTATGAAAGCATTGTAATGTTTACTAATAATCTGCCAAATTTTGTTAACATTCGCTTACTAATTTAAAAGTTATAGCATGAAAACTATAACAAGCCCAAAATGGTTATGAGGTTGGTTCCAGGGACCAAGCCTGTAACTGCTTTATGCACAGAACAAAAATCAATATGCTGTTAAGGATCTCAAGATTTGTTTCTATCACCACAAGGATTGAAACAATACCAAGTTTTGCGTTTGGATGCAAATGCTATTAGAAGCAAAAATGTATGCAGGTGGTCTTGGATGTGGAACATCAAAACCCATATGTAGTAAAACACTCATATATTTGAATAACAGGAATTTGAAGCAGCTTCTTAACAAGCCTAACATTTGACGATTGAATGGAAAGACATCAACACAGAAGCAGTTTGCAACAAATGAAGTGGAAAAATCACATGATATTCAAAATATGGCCTTGCAGAATGTCCAGGTCTTATGAAGGATCATTTAAGTGTGGACTACCAATGAAACTCAGAAGTTATATTAGCTATAAGTTACTGTTAACTATGACTGGTTACACAATGGATCTGTCATCTCCAATTAAAAAAAACTATAGATACCAGTTGCTCATGTTTAACAAATATATTTTCTTGGTAGGCATTTCAAGTTTTTTTTTTCAGGTTGTCTGTGTTAGACCTATGCCTGTAAAAGCCATGTTGGGTATTGTAGAGAAGGTTACTTCAATCAAGGAATTAAGCAAGATGGGTATTTAAAATCCCTTCCAATATCCAAGACAGTCAAAGCAATAGGTCTACAACTAAAGGGACTTGTGGGACACTTCCTGGGCTTTGGGAAAGAGATAAAAATAACTCAGTGCCATATATCAAGAACAGACTCTCCCTGACGATTTGGTTAAAGAAAGCAAAAGCTAAAGAGAAATTGAAGTGAGAAAAAGAGAGAGATAGTGAAGTATCTCATAATGAATAATATATGGTCTAATGAGTGTAGTGCAATACCAGTGCAGTGATCAGAGTAGTTCCACATCTGTAGATGGATGTTTATATTCCTATAAGAGAGGAATGTTCTTGGTTGGTGTTTTAATGGTTAGGAGATTAGGGAAGCAGTTGGAGGAACAAGAATGTTATTAATATTTTCTTCAATGATGTTGATGATTCCAGCAAACCACTGCTACTTGTTCAGCAGGATGCAAGACAGAAATTGGATGGAATGTGTACTTCTTCTTCCCTTTCCATACATTGGCCAAAAACAATCTTATAACTGATAGAAAATGAGATGTTAAAAGAAAATTTCATCCAAAAGTCTCTGACTCCACTATCTGAAATGTCAAACCTAGGCACTAGTCTTTTGAAAAGCAATAAAGTTGAAACAAATGAGGTGCCAGCTGAATATACCTATTGTAGACTTTAGAGTGTTACTGGTAAACAGGAGCCCATCATTGCCAAGGGTAAAATGGGAAAGGTATCAGGAATTAAGTTCCAAAAGAGAAGTTAAGGATAGTCAATCAGACTTTTCCAGTTTCTACCAACATGGCACACAAGTTGAATGCAGTATCAATCATTTTCCTAAAACGTCATATGAGACAAACTGAACAGATCAGTTGTAGCAAAATTATGACTGAGAGTGGAAGTCAAATGTCATGTGCAGGTACACCACAGCTCTATCTTTCTCTTTATATAACCATAGTTTCACAATAGGCTGTGTTCAGTCTCCAAAGATGATAGTTGGTCTATGATGTCATCAAGAGATCATCTTGGTAGATATCTTTTCCAGGTGGCAGATACATAGAACAAACTGTGACCATACAACCAATGGTTATGCAGATGGTAACAGTCTCTTGTGGCATATGAAGATATATGGGGCGTAATGACTGACCAGTACTGTCACATCCCTTGAACATATCCATCACAGATTTTGTCCATCAGCTCCATTGAAAATTGTAAAATCAAGGCAGTATTGGAAAGTTTTAAAAATGTTTCCCGTTGAAAGATACAAATGGACTCCTAAAAATCTAACAGGGTGGCAGAATAATCTAGATTAGAATGAAAATCTTGAAAAATTCTCCACTGAATAAATGGGATCATATACACATAGAAGGTTAAATGGCTTTACGTGGTGAATGTTTCAGTCTTGTTGTTTTTCCTGCTTGGTATTTCAAGGGTCTTTTTGCCTTTGATAGTCTTATCAACTTCAGTACGAAATGTCCCAGAAATGGCTATCTTCCAATTGCAGTGATTGCAATGAGTAGTATCAAGACTGCACAATGGTCCTAGAGAAAGGAACTGATTGAGCAAGTTTTGAACTGCCTGTAGTGCTAAATGTTGGCAGGAAATAGGGGTTAAGGCAGGACAAAAAACTTAAATGGTGGTGCAGGTACAAATGTTTTTACCCAAACCAAAATAGTAGAACACACAGCTAAAACACAGGTATGTTCAATTCTGGACAAGTGATTTTATTCAACATTTTCATACACTACACTTCCATTTAAGACATGACCTGAAGTATGAGCATGTGATAATTGTAGCTAACACATACTATCATTGCATTATAGCCACTGCTGTCATGGCCCTTTCCATCACAAAAGGTAAAGTTAAAGATCAACAATATAAAGTCTTGGAAGGCCAAAATTACTACAATTGCAATATCTAAGTGGACTAAGAACACACCTGTATACAACTGGATAAAGTAATTAAAGTATTCTGCCTTGTCATAGGCAGAAGAAAAAACTAAAGATAAGAATGAGAACCATGTCCAATTTTTATGGACAGAGATCTGCTTGACACTTGGTAAACATTTACTACCTGAGGTGATTGGCTTACAAAATTACTGTCTTGGAGGAAGTTAAAGTATTAGAGGATAAACTCAATGGAATCCCTTCACAAGAGCTATGAAAGTAAAAAGGAGCTTGCTGTCTTTACATTTAGATGTTTCAAGAAATAAGTCCTTCACTCTTTCTGTATGAAGATGGTTGATTTGACCCATTTTGTAATCACAGAACTTTACATACTATAACTCTGAATGTACTTAGTTTATCTTCACTGAATTTGGTAGGCTTTTAGTAAACATTAAATGCCTGTTGTATATAAAAATCAGATATTTTAATTAAGTATTTTTAATAAACATATGTCTGAGAATTGATAAAGCCTTTACTAAGCCAGTCTGGGTGAAAGGCGATTTTCATGTTAGAACAAAAATACTTATTTTCATCTTACACTTTTTATATTTCATTTGCATAACCTCTACGACCTCTTAAATGAATATCAAAAGTTTTGTTTGATAAAACAGTATATTCTATCCCTTATTTTCTCTATACTAACATTAAATGTAGAAAAATTATCAATATACAGAGAAACGAAGTTAAAAAATCATATATATTGCAAACAGCTGTGTCTGTCTCCCATTTATAATGGCCACTTCCCACACTGAATTTGAAAAGCTACACATGCAGGCAAAGCTCAACATTTACTTTTGAAATGATGGGAGAACAAGCATGAATAATAATGCTTGGAGACGGCTTGAATGGGTAATGAAGAAAAACGTTAATATAAGTTTAACATAACAGCAAATGTACAACGTTACAACAAAGTTTTGTCATCATCAGGCATGAATAATGTTGATGCCAAGTTTTATTTTGCAAGCAGGATATTCTACACTAAATTGTTAGAAATTAACCACACTATCATTCACATTTCAAAATGTGGTGTAACAAAGAATAAAAATGTAGACTTACCATATGTTATTACTGAGTGGCTCTTAGCATGATTGAGATGCTCAACAATTACTTTTCGTGGTGAGCAGTATAAGTAGCTCAGAGTTTTGGCTCTGAGTGAAACAAGAATGCAACAGAATTAACCTTTCTAAAGTCCATGAAATAATATAAATTGATAAATTAACTTAAACTTTTCCCCCTCACTATGGATGGGTACTTTTGCCTGTATGAAATAAAATGCAAAATACCTTTTTTTTTCTTCTTCTGTGAATGCATAATTGATTCAAGATTTTCAAATTACTTTCTTTCAATTTTATGGTTTTACTGCCTGGCTTGTACCACAACAGCACTTTGTTCATTCCTAAAAAGCAATAAATCATAGTAGAAACACATTATCAGTTACTCATACAATGCACATTATGTATCCAAAATTTGCACTTGCAGGTGTATTTTTACTAGGCATTATACCCAGCCTAGTCAGCACTGTCATTAGGAATCCTATTTTCTTGTTGATAAGTCAGAGTGCACAAGGGTGAGTACAGCAGAACCTCGATTAATGGGAGCCTCAGAACAATGGGCACCACAACATTAAGGACAGACCTTTTCAGTCTCTTTATTTTTTCTACTATTTGTAACCAAAATAAATCTTGCAATAACAGGCACCTCAATATTCCGGATTAAGGGCAGTGTCTTCAGTCTTGTTTTCTATTTGGGCAATTGATAAAGTAGGCAGTTAGTTTTGTATGTTTGTACAGTATACCACTAAATTCCAAACATCACAGAAGGATGACCAATATTCAAACACTTGCAATGTTTACTGGATCGGCTCCGAACCACATACTGTAATATATTGTTTTCACAGATTCAATGTGCAATCTTATTACTCTGGAAAATTCTTGTTGAAAACACTGTAGGATAAATAAGCTGATAAATTTCACATTGTGTTCTCAGAGCAGGGGTCAAGTTGGCTTATTTCAGTTCAGGCAATACGGAATCCAGCTTTATGTGGCTCATTTTTGCTATTAAAGGCCTTGCAATAGAGGGCATTTGGATCCAGTCAGTACGGTGCCCTTTATATCGAGATTCTACTGTATTTGGATCTACTCTTAAATGAGTAAGTAAACTGCACAAGGAAATCTTTCTCTGAGAAGCCACCCTTACCATGAATAAAAATGCATATTAAGAGGACTGGTTTATGTAACATCTAAATGTTTTACAACTGACACTGTTGAACAATTCATGTTATTAAAATGATCATTAGGAAGCCAGCAAAAGGACAAAATAGGTGACCTTGTTCTACGTCAATGATATTTTCCCACATCATGACTATTACTTTTCTTATGATTGGAAATAACCATCATATCAATATTACAACAGAGGACAAACTGCACTTCATGATTTCCAAATATAATACAGCAGAATGCAAGGTGTGGCACCACATTTACTACTTGTATAGTGGGTTCATGGTAAATTCCTAAACATTTTCCAGTGCAATACCACCAGGGTTCTCTTACAGCTTTTTAGTGTTGAACTTATGGCATTTTTAGCTGTTATTAACTAACTACAGTGAACCTACATTTATATAAGGTTTGAATAATATGTACTAATGATGCTACTAGTTAATTTTTCTGAATTATTCACCAGATAAGCTGGTTAAGGTACTAAAAATATAAAGCTCAGTCTATCATTAGCTTCACCACCTGTAACTGAGTTATAACAGTTTGTGGAAGTTCCACCAATAATCAGTAACCCTAGATAAGGACATATCAAAAACCAAGACTAGGCTTTTTACAGATATGTAGTACATATTATATGCATGTGTTTTATTTGTTTTTTACTCACCACAGTGAACTTATAGTTATACAGGGTTTGTAGAATACGTAGCAATAAATTATGACAAAGGCCTTCCTGATATAGATTACAGATTAATTATACTGTTACCAACTGCAATGCACCAGGTGTTTATGAGTTACTGTAAGATGGATTTTAAGTAAAAGTACAGTACTGTTACATCTCTGGTCGTTGGTTAATTTTCCGTATAAATTCTTTCCGAGAAACTTCAGCGATACGAGTCCTTTCTTAAATAAAACTAGTTTATTCTTTCTCAACTCAACCTTGCAATACACTTAATTTCCACAGTCACTTTAACTTAAACACACGCTATAATTCACAACGATTCAAACACTTTACTTATGGTCACTACCGTGCTTGACTCAGTTGTCCATCTCTGTCTGTCTGCAATTCTATTCTCTGATTAATTAATTTTACTTTATCTGGTGCACTTATATACAAGAATATATACATAGAAAAGACCAGAGTTGCCTCGAATAGACATGATCCTTCTAGAATATCATGACATGTTACTAGCATCACGTGACTTCCGCTGTTGTAAAAGTACTAACACTAGCTTAATTATAGACATGGTGATAGTTACCTCAAGTTTACTTTTAGTACATTTATAAGGCATCTAGTTTGTGACAGGGACTAATCTATTGGCAAGATCAGTCCCATTGTTAAATCACCTAGACTTTAGTATGCAACATTAGAGCAGATGAATCTCTGGAATATGGGACAAATGGCCAACACAACTTAGATCTGTAAGCTTACTAGATACTGCCACTTCCAAAACATACATACCTCCACTGACACTTATAACTATTTCTCAATCTTTATCTTTGCCATCTAAACATCATGTTCACTTGCTCCAGTCTTTATACCCCACTCGACTGCCCTGGGCAATATCTAATTTGCAAAACTTTACACTGGCCCTCACATGCCCTCTATGCAGGTCTGTATATAAGCACTGTATGTTGAAAATATAATCACTTTTTCTCGACAAAGCACTATTGTTAGGAATTATGTTTTATGGTTAACATTTTTTCTGAAGCATTTTGAAAGTAGCCTGGTTGTTTTTTGTTTTCACCATTGCCAATATTTCATTGCTTTTCTTTTGTGGTTCCAGAACAACAACAAAAAAATGCAGGTATGAATTCCTGTGTTGGCGACTGGGGTACTCTCTTGGTGGAGGTTGTCCGTGACCTGATTCAGGATGAGTTAGAGTCCTTCGTGCGGCCGAGGGGTCAGAGTTGGCTTTTCATGATGAACCTGAATATACTGGTGAGAATTTAGACACTTTTACCATGGCTGCCTTTGATTGACCACCTTCTGCCTCTTTTCTGCAGTTAGTTATGCAAGTTTGTGAAGCTTTGGGGATTCACTCCCTTGCTTTTGAGTCTACCCTGCCTTGTTGTCAGATAGATCTTGAAGGTGGGATTACTTGGTTCTTCCTCCTTCCCCTGATATTGCCGTGTATGCTAAAATGTTTGCAATGCAATTACGAGAGAGTATTGTTATGCCTTGCTTCTCTCGTTTATCAGAACAACATGCCCTGGCTTATCATCATTTGGCTGTAGTATATTTGGACACTCAACAGTTGGATTTGTTGTTGGATCTATGGGGTTCCAGATTAGAACCTGTTATCTCTCTTACCAAATCTCCATTTCTGCAGATTTATTTCACTCTTACTACTGTATTGTGATACTCCTCTTTGTGATTTCCAGTAGTTGCCCCTTTTTTGGCCTTACTAGTTTTCTGGAGTTCCTGAAACTTTTGAAGCCCGATTTTATACGGCATGTCTGCAGTTTTCTTTATCGTTATTGACTGCTCACCTCTCTTCTACTCCAATGGGTAAATCTGGAGGATTGATCATTCACATCTCACAACCCCCACCTTTGACACCTTGTCCTATTGGTTTACAGAATCAGTTCCATCCATATTCTCAGGAATCTTCGGAAGGTGGGGATGGTGCTAGTGGCGTTTACTCATTCAGAAGGTCGATCCTGTTCAACGAGGATTCTATTCTTATCTTTTTCTGGTGACCAAGAACACTACAGATTGGCTTCTTATCATCAATCTGTCTTGATTCAATCTCTTCCTACAGCCTCCTTGTTTTACCTTGTCTTGTTTTACAGACACCCTCCTTCATATCTCCATAGCAGAGTCTTTTCACCGATTTCTACATTTTTGCACGAGGACCAAATGTAGCAGTTCCAAGCTCACTCATTTGGACTTTCTTCAGCACCATATGTTTTCTGCTGAGTATAGTATGGGCCTTTGTGGAGCATATTCATTTTCTGGGTCTGTGCACACATCACTATTTGAAAGATTGACTTCTTTTGGCACCAACTTGTCATGTTGCAACACTACATCCACATATTCTCCTTTCCAATGCCAAAAGGGCGGACTTCATTTTAAGTTGGAAAAATCCATTCCCTTACCAACTCCATAGATGGTCCATCTTGGGGTGTTTTTCAATGCACTTTGAGTCGAGCTTAACCTTCTCCCCTCAGAAGGGTTTGTCAGACATTTGCTTATGTCACCTTTTCCCACTGCATGGATGTTTCTTTTTTGTGGATTTGGGCTTCCCTAGAATCCCTCATACCATTGGATCAAGCCCAAAGGAGATCCCTTCAGTGGTCATTTCGTGGCCAGTGGCTCATGCATACCGATCCTTTAAATCACACAGTCTCTATGCTTGAACAGTTTGCAGATCTCAAGTGGTGGCTTGACAGGAATAACACGAATATCAGGGTCTGGATATCACCTCCTCTTGTGGAAATTCATCCTCTTCATGGATGGGGTGCCTTTTTTCTGGGGTAGGCATTCCAGGATATTTGGTCTGACTACTAATCTAACCTGCATATCAATGTTCTCAAACTTCTTGCAGTAGATCTAGCGACGATTCCAGGTTTTCGTCTCTTGCATGACAAAATGGTCATGATTCATTCTGACTACTCCACAGTGGTTTCACATCTTTCTTGTCAGGGAAATTTTCATTCTTGAAGTCTTGGTTTTCAGGCTTTGGATTTTCTTTTTTAGCTCATTCATATGACATCCATCTTTTGGCCTGTCATGTGCCAGGGATTATGATATTGATAGCATATCACCTTTCTCGATCCCATCATATTCTTCGACCAGCATAGATGTTCCATTAGGAGGTCTTTCCTCCTATTCATTTCTTACCCCGACTCTTGTCTATGATTTATTTCACCCCATGTTGTGTTCTCTTGTCAGCACCTTTTTGGCCTGCTCAGACACGGTTTCCTCTTAAATTGCTCCAAGAATTTTTACCACTACCTCTTTATTCATCCTTGTTGAGACAACCTCAGTTCCAACATTCAAAACCTAGACGTTTAACGACTCCAGCTTCATGCATGGAAGTCATGCAGTCCTTTGCCCAACCATAGGGGTTTAAATTTTAAAGTTTCCATTTATTTGACTATATCCTTTATCAACCTACTATGGCAATCTATTGGTGACTATGGACTACATATTATCAGTGGTGTCTTCAGTGAGTCTTCAACCCACTTCATCCAACAGTCTCCATAGGTTCAAGTTTTTTGACATGGATTTTCGAAAGGTTTGGCTTCTACCTTGCATTATATACAACATCCTTTACTGCTCCCTTTTCCTCTTCTCATTTTCAGATCCTTTCATATTCTTCATCCCAAATGACCGTTTCAATTGACAAATTGGGACTTTAGAGTTGATTTTCATTCTTTATCACTTTATCCCTTCAAACCTATGGCCCCCTGTTCTTTGTATCACCTTTCCCTCGAGGTATATTTCTATTGTTGTTAGCTTCCGGATGCAGCTGTTCTGATTTCTTTGCCATCCCTGTTCAGCAGACTTTCTATCCTTCCACCTATTTTTTTTTGCTCTATCCAGATAGATCCTTCCTACTGAACACTCTTTTCCCAGGCATTTCTCATTTATCATTCCCAGATCTTTTGTGTCCAGTCGGAGCACTTAGATGTTCTGTGGCTTGTACAGAAGTGTTCAGGGACCCTATGCACTGGTTTTTTCTTCAGTGGGATCCTGCAATGTCCCTGGATTTATCATCCATTACTTTAACCAGGGGACTTCGGGAGTTGATTCCTGTAGCCTATTCGGAATATACTCCACATCACTTCTCAACAGATTTAGAATCTGTCAGTCACTGTCCACTCGTCTGAACATTTCTCTGGGGGATATTTTGCGGGCCGGTATGTGGACTTCTCCCAACATTTTCCTCTTCTGTTGATCAGTAGGATTGTCCACTTTGGTGTTGCTTTCTTTCTTTCGTAAATCCGGTTGTTTGAAATTCATCATTCTGTGGCTGCTGGTGAGATCCTATCACAAAGATATGTATATATTTGTGGTCCAACATCCTATGCCACCAACAAGGGATATGGGTATCATGGCCCCTTAAATCCAGTCTGAGTCATGGAACCTCAGCTGCATGGTTGGGGCTGGCCCATCATACTTGTGTAATATTCCACCCTTTTCACTTTTCTATAGTGTAGAGCATACCTGTTCTGGATGTACTGTGGTTTTCCCTACTTGGAAATTGCCAGTGTAAAGTTTTGCAAATTAGATATTGCCGAGGGCAGTCGAGTGGGATATAAAGACTGGAGCAAGTGAACACGATGTTTAGATGGCAAAGATGAAGATCGAGAAACAGCTATAAGTGTCAGCGAAGGTAATTATGTTTGGAAATACATTTTAAGATTAGGAAAATGAGAACATATGCTGGGTAGCCTAATAAATAATCAATAGAGAGGACACTTCACCACTCTCTTTTACTAGTTGCTGGTGCTAAGAAGGACTGACTAGAGAAAGGTCCTATGCCAGGGAGGCTTCTCAATGGTGGGAGGGTATTTTTATACTCTTGCAAGCCAGTGTACACTCACCTTAAGAATGTCAGTCCAATTCTAATTGACTAATGGCTCACTATCACTCACTTGCCATGTTAGGGTGGACAAAACTAGCAAGAGTTCTGCACAGAAAGTGTTTAATGTATTGTCTATAAACAATAATACATAAAAAAACAGGGGCCAGACAGGTGCCTGATGGAGCAACAGAGCTTGTACATTCAGGAGGGGACCTTAACTGACATGCAGAAAGAAATGAAAAGGGAAACTCAAACATAAACACTAAGCTAGTAACTAACACAAACATAAAAAGTGCACAAGAATCTGCAAGTCACATCATAACAGGCTACTCAGTGTTAATGCCAGATGCTCGCCACTTTGCCAATTGCAATTAATATCACAAACTACACTAAATCATTGCTGAGTTTATTTTCCATTCTTTCTGTCTTATTTTGAATCTGCTAACAGCCTCTTTATAATTGGTATTCATATCTTATTATACGGAAGTAAGTTTCACATACTGTATGACAATGAACTTGCTATTTGACCCACTAGAAGCATCCCTCTGCATGATGCTAAATATTATAACTATTATGTCTCCATTAGAACTTAATTTACATTATCAATCCACAGAATTTAGGTAATGTTTGCTCTAATGGCTTATAATTTTGGCATGTTTCTTTCTTTCTTATTGACATTGAGAATGCCTAATATAAATAACTCATGCTACAGCTTGCTCACCCAAAACAGAAACAGTCACTTAGAAAATTACAATAGCAGCTACAAGCATTGCAAATTTGCCAAAAATGCAAGATGACGAAAAAAAAATTGCAAATATTTCAACATTTTCAGACCATGATGTTATATACAATTGAGCTACTATCATATGCAACCAATAAATGCAGGAAAATGCTATATTTATGTCATTCCTGCTACCTAGGTGCAATAATATATTTCTGGACTATATCTATGAGCCTCAATTGAAACCTAACAACAGTTATCACTGCTTAGGTTAAGACATTACTAAATAACTCACACCTACCACAAAAATCCTATAACCCAGTGAATTAATGGTATTCAGCACTATCCACGCTGAAATTAACTCAATGGTTACAGGTAGGTCCATATGATTAAGGTCACCCCTGTACTGCACATGTCATGATATTTTACTTTGTTACCTGCAAAATTTAATTAAGCAATCTTACTCTCAATATATGCAAATGAAATTAGCATTAAAATTTATATTATGGTTCAAAGTTTTATATTATTTAAGTTTTAATTCCTTTGTTTCAAAAGAAACCTTAAAGAAAAAATACTTAAACTTCAGTTAGTTACTTCAAAAAATGTTAATGTTTGGACTCGTAACTTTTGAACGATTTGACTATGCCAAATATCCATATATAGAAAGAATCTAGGTTAATTGCTCTGTATACCCATTCTTCTTTCAAGCTCCTTGGGGGATGTTGGGAGAAGAGAGAAATAAATTTCTTGGACCTCTTGACAGATGCCACACTCACTCTCTACACATACAGTTGCAATTTCTCGGCCAATAATACTTAGTTGATCTAGATGTTTGTAACCAATAGAAAGACCACATTTTAAAATACCATTTCACAACAGTTATTTTAAAATTGGCACAAATTCCATAGAGAACTCATCAAATGCTCTTAGCATTATTTCTCTCCTATAGATATGTTAGTGAGTTAGACAATCAAATTTTATTTAGGTTTTAGTTTGATATTTTAGTTAATTGTATGTTAAAATGCATATTACAAAGGTTTAACAATTTTTTTAAAATATATGCCAAACTGCCTCCGCTTATCAGGCTTAGTGTAGTAAAAGCAAATGTCCCAACGTTCTGACAATGGCTAAAGTGTCACAATAAGTAATAATGTTAAAGAATAGGAAAGGAAAAAAAAAACATACAAGAAACTTTGTGTGAAAAAGTAAAAACTTACAATTAAGAATATAAACTAAGAACATTTTCAAGAATATTTGACAAAAAATTAAAAGGTATGTACATTTTTCTATTTTTAATTTTAAACATTTCACTGCACAATATGTTGATGATAATACTCAAAATATTCAGAGTTTAGTGCAAATAACTACAATTTTAATGAAAATACTTAATTAAAACAGTCTCATTTTTTGTGTACAAAATACTTGTAATCCATAACAAAATCTTTCCAATAATCATGAAGATACTTTAAGAAAGCTCAGAGATATTGTAAGTACTGTTAAACTGTGTATCATTCTCCATACAAACTAAGCCCAATGTACTTCAGACTAGTTAATTAGCTCATAACACAGCCAGAATGAAGATTACAAAAAATTATTAGAACACTGCTAACTTTCCTTCCTTTGCTTGTGCATAAGTAGGTAGTGAGACTATGCAAAAAAGTTTTTAATTTTGTCTCTAGGTGTGTCAGCAGTAAGTATACAGACTTAAAAAACAAATTTGAATGTAAATGCACTTAGAGCATGTGATAACTGCATATAATCTACTTATAACTTTTACTGGTGTAATTTACCAGATTTATTATTCTATTTAGTAAATGCATTAAATCCAAAACCACAGTAACAAACTAATAAGCAAACATACTACTGTTTTCTTGTGATTAAGTTAATAAGAACATGAAAAGTTTATATTTGATAATTTTAAACACATTTTTAGCACAACGTCTTATAAACACCTAAAACAAAAAATTTTGTAAAAGCTCATTCAATCATTCTAAATGTTATTTTTCACATTTTGTGGGTGGCCTATTATATATTTAATAATTTGTCTTCTCACTTTAGGGTATTTTATTTCAAAATATAAGATTTTTGTGAATTACCTAAGCAATTATGCATGAAATCTCAATACAGTATTAATATAAATAATTAAATAATGACAGTTACATTCATATGAAGTTAAGCATTTGGTTTAAAATATATATTGAACTAAAGCCTGGATGTGCTACTCAGAATGATACACCACGAATGTAATAGTATAATGCCACAATGTCTACTAGCAGGAATTATTCAGAAAAATCAGAAGAGCTATTTGGTACCTGACTAATATAATGTCGGTCAGGATTCTTAGAACATTAGTTATATTTGTCACCAAAATTCTAAAAGGCTTAAACTCTTGAAACTTTAGAATTTTATGTTCAGCAACAGGAAATTTCACTTGTTTAAATACCAGAATACTATTTATGAAAAATAGAAAAAAAAAAAAAAACCACACCAAAAAACACTTAAAATAGTTATGCTGTTATGTTTAAATACTGTAAAAGTATACCCTTTCAGAGTATGAAAGTGATAGTGTCCCTGGAATCTGCACTCTGCATATTTACTATATATGTCCACTAAATTTTCAAGAACAAAAACTCGTATGAAATTTACTTAGTACAGAGAACTTATGAATCAAAAAATACAGTGGGAGATTAAAAAAAAAATTATAGGAACAAAGAAATAAAAGTGGTAGATTGATTAACCCTCTCCAGACAGGTCATGGGTCAAAGGCCATGTCATCGCGTTTGTTGACTCGCATTCAAAATTTTATTGAACTACTATTTCATACTTTATGTCAGTAAGTTTGGTATCAAACTGTAGATTGTAATTCAAAGTTTAATATTATACAATATTTAATTTCTTAATTTAAAAGTAAATATTAAAAAAACACAATTAAACATCAATTTCTGAGTGTGATCTGATATCGTGATTGCAGCACTGGTTCAAATTAGATGTTTGTGATGTCAAAATACTACGTCTATAGTTTTGTATGAATTAGGAACTCAAATTACTGATATTGACAAGCTAGAATATAAAATAAGAACCTCATATCTTTTCTATTTGCTGAGATATCACTCATGTACTGTATCAAACAGTGGCCCCATTCACCTCTTTCCATTTTTGGAAAAGGGTTCCTTATATACACTTACTTCAATATATGGCATGTGAAAACCAATCAAAAGCTCAGAATGTTCCCCTAATGGCTTTGTTAGCAATTTTCATGTGTTAGGACACTATCTCATTCTTTTGAACCAAGATTTCAAGAAGGTAGATTGTGTCTTTAGTCTGCTCTAAATTTCATATTTTTTTAGACCCAAATACAGCTGAGCTACTAAGATTGATAAATTATAGTGGAATTCTATTGTATCAATATAGTAATTTATAATTTTGTTGGTTATTCAACTGTAAGAGGCCTGTGAGAAAAGTATCCGACCTTTGGCCGGGGAATAAAAACTGGCATACCTGGAGCGTTG
>NW_013665843.1:534238-535642 GCF_000517525.1 Limulus polyphemus | reverse complement strand
CTATACTAGTATAATTTGTCTACTAATAATATGTGTTACTAATTAGTGCTTTACTACTACAATGGAGGCTGGAATGTCAACCTCAGGAGGTAAGTTTATCTTACTTACTCTCATGTGGTAGAACCTTATTTCATTTTTCTTCTTTCACTTTGGAGAGCAGTCACCTTCCCACAACTGTCTGCAGGCAGTGAAAGGTGATATAGATGTGGGAAGTTGTGGGCTTGAGCACCCACATCTCACTCTTCTAATTTCTATTTCTTTTGATTATTAATTTTATTTTTATGAATTTCTTCATGTGAGACTGTCAAACGGAGGTTAACACTGATATACTGTGTATCGCAACAAAATGTGGGTCCTACTTTGGCAGTCACCTCCAAAACCTAGGGCACATTTTATATCCCACATTATAGCCTGTATCCTGGAGATCCTTTTACTTTATGCAGTATCTATAATTTAATTTTGAGTTAGACTTGTTTTTGTTCATTTAAATGTCATTTATTACAGGTTTGGATTTTCTGTTTTTAACAGTCTTCCCTTTTATTTTGCTTGACTGTTTAAGTATTAATTTTATATATATATATATTTTCAATGAACGTGATTTGTCGCTGACTGTGTCACACTTTTCCATTACATTGTTCAATCTTTATGCAGTTAAGTGTCATTGCCTTAACTAATAGACAAACTGTGTCAACTATAATTTAGCCTAGCGAGCTGATTATAGTAATTATATTGCTGCTAATGTTATAAAATGTAATAGCAAACAATGTCTCATGTCCTGTTCTAAACACTTTTCATCCTATTACTCATACAAATTCATCCTGCATAATAAATAATGTAGTTTATCTATTAACTTGTACTGAATGTAATATGGAATAAGTGGGTCAAACTTCAAATCCATTACATATACATGTAGACTTGCACAGATCTCAAGTTAAAAACAGTTTAATGAATTCCATAGAATTAAAATATTTTAGCATTCAACCTTTTACTTCTGTTAAGATAACTATATTAGAAATTGTTAATGAAGAAACCAATATACTTCAACAAGAGAACTCCTATATTTTGAAATTAAGAACATTATATCCTTATGGATTAAACCAAGATTTTTAGTAACTCTGCTACTTTGAATTTGAGTAATGAATACTGTATCGTTAACTTTATGGATTAAACCAAGATTTTTAGTAACTCTGCTGCTTTGAATTTGAGTAATGAATACTGTATCGTTAACTTTTTTCTTTATAGATAGCTTTTTCATAATAGTAAAAAATAAGGGGTAAAAGAAAAATAGATTAAAATGGGTTGATTTTTAGCATTTTGTAGTAATTTATACAATACTTTTTATTCAGACCCCTTCTGCCACATCCTCTCTTTCACAATTCGTTGATAGTTCTCTCTTACATTTCA
>NW_013665843.1:525552-533258 GCF_000517525.1 Limulus polyphemus | reverse complement strand
AAGCACACATTTTCAGTGTTTAACAAAGAATATCATATACTAACTAGATGCACAGAATGTAAGACCTTCTACACTGGAAAAACTGGGAGGCTCTACTGTGAACACACTTGGAATATAAACAAAGTAAAGGTGGAAAAAAGTGCAGTGGCTGAACAATATATTTTGAACCAGGGTACACCAAAGACACATTGTCCAATATTGCTTAAAATTCCCACAAGAGCTAATGATTTCTTAGATCAGAAAATTAAGAAATCACTTCTTATATAAAAATATAAACCAACAATTGACAACTATGATGAATGTCCCTCCCTTAAAATTAACTAAATTTCTTGTAGATTAAAAGTTAATATTTATTTCAACTTCACCATTTAGGCTTTCTTTTTACTATGCAAGATATCCTTTCTTTATATAACAGTTAAGTTTATATTGTATTATTTCATGGGCCTTGTAATAATAGGAATGATCACATGCATGACATTCTCTTGTGCATGGTTTAATTCTTAGAATACAATGGTCTTAATTTGAGTGACAGTTTGTTACAGAAATTGTATGCTCCTGATGAAAGTGAGCATATAAAATTTGGCTAAGCACCCTATAAGCTATTTATTGGTACTGCAGAAGAGAGGAATGCGATATTGACAATGCAACAAAGTTATTTATTCAACTTTTATGAAATATATTAACTGTAATTGCTAACTTTAAATAGGAACAATTAATATGGAGAGGGTTGTAGCATTTATTTTCACCATAGTAGCCTAGCATTAGTTTTTGGCGAAGTGGTGAATAGGGCAGGCAAACCCCGCATTTCAGTCTGAGTCACAGACTCAGAAAGAAGCAGAGACCAGGAGACATGAGATAGATGATTATGTAAAATTTCCTGGAGAAAAAGACATACAAAAAGACCAATGTTGGAGAAGCTTAGTCTGAGGTGTACACTGATTTAAAGTAAGGAAGTCAGAGTATATTACATCTTAAGGGCTTCTACTTTTTTGACTGAGCAAGATGTCATGTTTGGTAAGATTCTAGAGAGTAATGTAAAAGGAAGGCATATGACTACATGGAACAACATCAGTGAGGTTGCATTTTGTCACAAGTGAAAATTGCACTTGATTTATTACTAAATGAAGAGCAGATAACAAGACATGGAGCACTTGGAACCACACAGGTGAAAGAGCTAACTTTAACATTCAGTTGTTTGTACAGTTGTGTATAGTTTAGGGATGAGGAAACACATTTCATTGTATAATCCTCAGTCTGATGGCTTAATTGAAAGGGTAATATAGGCTGTCAAGTAAATGTTTAATGAGTTAATGACCTCTGAACAGACCAATTGGGATCAGCACCTATCATCTTATGTATATTTTGAACCATGGTGTCTGTCAAGTGTTCGTCTGTCTCCTGTTCATGATGGCTGCTTCCTGCACTGTGCTTGAAAAGCTGCACATGCAGGCAAAGCTCTACATTTACTTTTGAAATGATGGGAGTACAGGCATGAATAATGTTGATGCCAAATTTTATTTTGCAAGTAGGATATTCTACACTAAGTTATAAGGAATTAATCACACTATCATTCACATTTCAAAATGTGATGCAACTTAAAGAATGAAAATGTAGCATGATTGAAATGTTCAACAATTACTTTTTGCAGTGGATGGTATAAGAAGCTCTGAGCTTTGGCTCTGAGTAAACCAAGAATGCAACACAATTAACCTTTTTAAAGTACATGAAATAATTTAAATTGACATATTAACTTAAACTTTTCCCTTCACTGGGTACAGGTACTTTTGCTTGCCTATTATAATAACACTCAGTTTTGTCTGTCCTTTAAATGTGTGTGCATTTTACTATCTAAATGTGCATGCATTTCATTTCGATGGATATATCTGTACTTTAGTAGACATTTCGTACACCAAAATATTAAAAGTTTACCAAAGTTTTTAAAAAGGTCTAATATTAGGTCATAAAATAACATTACAAGTTTATTTATAGAAAGTTTTAACTGCAGTAAAGTTTATCCCTGACTAAAGCAAAAACACATACACAAGTTATTGTGTTAATTTATCTCTTATCAAATACAGGCCATACTTAATAAAGGCTTAACTAATGTTAGGCCTAACACAAATGGACTTGTATATGTCAGTGTCTGTGATTAAATTTTTTTGTATTATTCTAGAAATCCTGCATTTAAAATAGTGCTGTTGCAATAAATATACTAATTTGACCACAAATGTTTTCCAGGTCTCTGCCAGTATGTCATGATGACATATTGCACAACTGAGCAAAAACTGGCTGGTCGTTCTCTAAATTTCCTTGTATTTGGGTGAGTAAAGCTCCTAGCACATCTGATGTACAGCTTTCTGCTCAGCACAGATGTTCAACTATTGCCATTTCACTATGGTACATGAACTTGATTGTCAACAGTTACATAAATCAGCCATCATTAAAAAAAAAAAAAAGACATGCTTTTAGTTACAGGGTATGGATATGGTATGTACTTACAGCAAGTAAACAATCACTTCTGGCTAGAATGATCTGTATCTTGTATTTGTCAGCTCAATAAAGTGTACTATGAGAGAGAAAACAGTAGCTTGATATGCACATGAAACACATCAATAAACTGAAGATCAAAATTACTCATGAACCTGAAAGAATCAGAGGTGGATAAGCTGAGGAAGAGGATATGAGCAGTATATCCTTGGCTATCAAGTAAAGTTTCATAGTAAGATGTCTACAGGACACTATGTGACACAAGAATTATATATACATGAATAAGAAAAAAATTACAGGATATTTCCAAAATTTCCACAACTAAAAATCACTTATTAGTTAAGAGTTGAATCTTACCAGAAGATTTCACAGAAATAAAAATGTTCACTGAAACCTATGAAACTTGCTTAATAACTATTACATGGAAAGCTAGACTCAAATTATTTTTAAATATATAAGAACCAATAAGCATATAAAGCCTTCTTTGAAAAACACACAACAATGAAACTCAATGATAAACATTCTTTGCAACATTAATGGATAACATAAACATAGTATCCACCATGCAATGAAAACTGTACAAGTCCATACCCATATGTGATAAAGCAAGTAAAATCATTTTAACATACTTCGTGTCAGCTAAGAATATTTCTCCACTGCTCATACTCTTATAATAAAGGCTAGTCTTGCATAAATTAAGCCATCTCATACATGCTTGTAGCTGAAATGGAAACTGCATATTGTACAGTTAATTAAAAACATGAAAAGCAAATACATGCTTTATAAGCATCATTTGTAATCAATTGGATCCCACATTTCATGATTTAAGAAAAAATATTGTGCTCTTTTACAAAGGTTATAGTGTTTGATGTTCATTGTTTTAATGAGAATCATTTAGTATTTTCTTTATCTCATCACTGACTTGCACTAACTATTTTATTAACTTAAAATATAACAAGAGTTGTAGAAAATAACAGTTTTTCTCCGAGTTAAATTCATGTCAATGTTCTCAGCTTTGATGATTATGTACCTAACTATTTTGTCTCTTATTTATTTAATTCATTCTTATTTTTTCATTATTCAGTATCATTTGAGTGGTCTATACACGACTGAAATTGAAAATCTGCTACTAAAATATTGCATTTTAGTCATCATAATCGCGTGTTCAAGATCAAATTAGTATGATGATCAATTTAAATCATTAACTTAAGCTGAGAGCCAAAGCAGTGCTAGTTTGTCTAACATGAATAATGAAATAACATTACTTACTTAAAATACTTGATTATCTATACTTATGGGTTGCTTGGAGAACCCCAAAACTTCTACTGCACACTAAGTTTGATTCACAAATAGCAAAGATCCAATGTACAAGGTTATAACTGGTTTCTTTGTAAATTAATAATAACATGTATGAAGTATGCTTAATAAACACAATGACAAACATACACTCCATCAGTATCTACGACAACATATCATTTATAGTGGTGTCCAGTAAAATGTAGATTGTTTCTGAAAAATTAGGTCTATAATTAAACATTTCATTATCAGATACAAGATCATTAATGAATATTTCATTCTTATATTCTTAATCATACTGTGTTGTGTTAGTCACACAATTAATGCAAAACAAACATTTTAGCAGTATGTATTACTTAATGAGACATGAGTATGATGTCTTACAATAATCACGCAATCTACCTAGAAACTGTAACCACATTCTTAGAACAGATGAGGTCTTCCAATAAGAAAACCTAAGCAATCTTCCATATTAGCTAACATAACCACATGTTGTATCAAAGTAGCAAGATCATACCTGTAGGTCTATATTACTACTAGTCTTCCTGAAGTGCAGTAAAGAAGTTGTTCTCTAGAACAGCATGAAAAATTGACATAGGCTGTATAAATTTCAAAAAGCCATACACATCATCAGCATGTTGGAAAAGTGACGTGTGCTGATGTTGGCTGTCATGGCTATCAGAGTTGCTGCTGAATGGTGACATTGTGTAATTCAAATATACATTGATAAGTATGTGCATTGAATTACATGTTTTTATACGTGAATGTTATCACCTACATATTTCATGTTATATATAGATCATTTTATGTATATTTAATGCAATACATGAACTAAGAGGATAAATGAGCACAATTTTCAGGCAAATAGAGAATTTGTCATGCTGCTCACATGCATGGTTTGTGAAATATTTTTAATATATTATTATTGTTTATTTTAACTAATATAACCTTAACTAACCTAAAGAGATTCCTATTTTTACATTTTAGCTACTTTTATAATAATAAATAAAGAATAAACATGAAAAAAAAGAAATAAAGCACTTACTCGAGTATTCTTTTCTGTCAACTATCAATGACACTTAACCCATACCTTTTTTTTTTATATACTAATGGTAGTAGTGCATTAAATAATGCACCAAAGAATATATACTAATAATGTGCAAAAAGCAGACAATTTCCCCTAACAATCACAATGTTTCTGGCTTTTTAGATATGTGATAAGAGCCATTACAAATTCATCCAAGCTAGCCATTGTCAAGTTGTATTACAAGTGAAAGTGACGATTATCTGTTCAGAACGCAATGTAATATACTACGTCATTTGATAGATACAAACCTTGGCTCTCTATTGATTATAGGTAATATATAATTAAACGTAAGAGAGAACTATTAACAAATCCTGAAAGAGAGGATGTGATAGGTGAGTGTGACAGGAAGGGGCTGATTTTCTATTTGATAGCTCTGTAACCAAACAAAATTGAAGGCTATAAAAATTATGGTTTGTCTGAGCAATGATGATTGTATAGTGAGTAATGCACATTTAAGTTTGCAGTTACTGAAGGGGTGGTGGATAAAATAGAGAAGGTACCTAGAGAAAATGTGTCGTGTGTGTCACACTAGGGGAAATGTGTATGAAATCACAGTATATTTGAGTATAATGCAACAAGGTACAAAATTGTAGGATATTTTGTGACACACACCAATATTTACTAGATGTACCATGTAAAAAAATACAAATTTGAGGGTAGTTTGTGATGCACCTTACTGCAAGTACTTAAGGGTAAGGCATAAATTCTAGGCCAGAAGAGTAATCTCTGTCCTTAACATGATAGTGACATACTTAAGAAATGCTACATTTATTTAAGACATAAGTAGGAGCTAATGCTGCCAAAACAATAAGACAAGCTTCTATATTAAGCTTGATTTGAAAGTAAGCTACATATATTTTAAAAATACATTTTCCCAAATACAAAGTAAAGCTAAAACCAAATTATTTCTATGGTTTCAACTTGTAGACATTGAAAATTGTATGCAGAAGTATACTTACTTTGCTCCAATTCAACTTGACAGGGTGGACAGCTCCCGGCATGACACTGTTGACTACACTTGTGGAGCTTACAATTTAAGTGCTTGTTACATACCCCGCTACACATCAAACTTTCACTCTGATTACAGCGAACTTTCTGAAATTTATGTTGGTACAAGATCATTACCATAATTTTAGAATATTTAAGTTTTAACACTATCTTAGAACAACAAAGATAGTGATTTCTATTTACAGTTTACTTATTTTCTCACTTTCTGGATACAAAACAAATGTAGAAAAAACAAAACAAATTCACTACACTAAGTTCTTACAGTACATTTACAAGTAAAAAGTAACTGCGTTTGTATTTATTGCAAAGCTTTTAGGGCTATCTGCTGCCACCCCTAGTTTTGAACTACAGACCAGAGGGAAGGCAACCAGTCAGGAGTAACCTACCACCTGTGATAAGGGATTGACTGTCACTCTTATAATACACCCACAGCTTAAATTGTTCGAAATATTTTGTGATATGTCATGAATTCTAATCCGTGTTGCTAGCTCTCAAATCAAGAGTTCTACCATGGGGTGAGCCAGTGCCATAAAAAGCAATATTGACTTAACGTAACATGTTTCAAAGATTTTTTTAAATATCTAGGAGTTTATTGGGGGAAATTATGTAAATATGGCTGGGATTAAGTGCTTGGCCAGAAGTTAGGAGAGTCAGTTAACTGAAAAAATCAATGACTGATAGGAAGTGGTGTTCCTTGCTTTCCAAATTATTTAGTGATTCATAGTAAGGTGTTTACAAGAGGTAATATGATAACCAATCAGTTAAGATACAGTTAGAACTGTTGGTTGATTGATAGATCAATATCTGTAAGGGTTTGACAAGCATTACTTTCTGAGCTATCGAGTGATATTTGATAGTGAGATGTTGACTGGTGTCTTTTGATAATTGTTTAACTCTCTCATTATGGGATTGGTCAAATTGACAACTTAGTAACCATTTTGTACTCGTTAAAGTTTGCATACTACAACTTTTAATACAGTATGTGTTTCTTTGAAAGAACTAAAAAATTGATTTTTATAGAAGCGTTGTATAAAACACAAATTTGTATTTGCTTAACAAATAAAGAAAAATATCACAAAGACATTTTCATTCATGGTTTCGGTACTTTATTTAGATCTCTCAACAGGCTCAGTCAATTTGACCAACCACATGACCTCTTTGTACTCGTTTAAAGTCTATATATTTAATACTTCTGACATCCAATATCGAGTGTGTGTATATCTCCACAAAATTTGGCAGACTTTCAGTGAACATTACAAGTCTTTGTACACAAAAAATCAGGTTTTTTAATGAAGTATTTTTACTAAAGATTTGTCCACGAATATATTGAGTCTTTACTGACTAGTCCAAATGCAAAGTAGTTTCATGTTAAGATTAAAAATACTTTTCTATTTTTGTAATCTCTAAAACCTCCTAAATAAATTTCAAATGTGTTTTTCAGTAAAACTTTGTGTTATTTTTCTCTATTCTAACTCTATATAAGGTTGGTCAAGTTGACCAACCTTGTAATTACCACCAACACCAAAAAAAAACAAAAAACAAAAACAAACTGCAAGATGAAATTCCATTTGTTTTTCCTATGTAGCTTTCAACCCATAACAGTATATATCTATTCATACTTACATTTTATTGCTTTATTGCCTTTTGAATCATGTTTAATTAATATTCACCCCAAATAAGTTGTAAATCACAAGGCAAACATGCAGCTCATGTTACAGTATTCAGTTATATAACACAAGAACTACTCATGAGCGTTATCAATCAATGTGTTCGAAGGAAAACAAAGTTTGATAATAAACAAGATTACGACACTTATGATATACAACAT
>NW_013665843.1:489201-525542 GCF_000517525.1 Limulus polyphemus | reverse complement strand
GGAATTCTATAAGATTCCATCTCAGTATCTAAAGCAAAATAAAATGAATTTATATCAGTCTATGGACATTGCTAAAGTACATATGCTATATTTAATGATAATTAAACAAATAAAACACAAAACAGTAATCATGATGAGAAACTATAGCAAGAAAATACAACAACAAAAAAGTAAAATCAGTAATACAAACATATTAAAAAATGTATAATTTAAAGAAGACTGCACATTGTTCAGTGTTGGAGAATGCTGTTTGATGTGGAGGGTTTCTTTAATCAATAATTCCAAATCAGTATTAGACTTGCAGAGGGTAGAAAAATTTGATAGCATAGGTTGATGTCTTGTTTCTTCACTATGTTTGCATATGGAGGAGACACAGGGGTTACTCAATTTTTTTTGTGTTCTGATGGAAATTCCCAGATGTTCATAGGTTCTGATTTTTAAATGGCATTTGGTTTTGCCAATATAGGAGGCCTTACAGGCTCCACACGTGTAAAGATAGACAAGCCAGGAACAATATGGAATGGGTAGGAGATCTTTAGTAGGGAAAAATTTTGTGTGCGTGATGTGGATTTAAAAATTAATCTGAAATCCACTTGAGGGTAGTAATGGCCAAGTATGCATTTAAGTTGATTTTTTAAAGTTAAGCTTTGTTTACCAGTACAGGGAAGACAAGAGTATATAGTAAGTTTGGGTACAGTTGGTATTTTAATTGGATTTGTGAGTTTCTTTGTTAGGAAGGTGTTGGTAATGTTTTCTAATAAGTGTTGTGGGTAGCAGTTACGTTTCAGGTCATCATGTAAGAACGAAATTTCATATAAACAAAACCTTGTTACATGCTTACTAAACAGAGCTTACAACCTGTGCTCAATGTATCTTAATCTACATTCTGAAAATTCGTTCTTATATGCCAACATAGTGAAGAAACAGAGCATCAACCTATGCTATCAAATTTTTCTATCCTCTGCAAGTCTAATACTGACCTGGAATTATTGATTAAAGAAACCCTCCACATCAAACAGCATTCTCCAACACTGAACAACGTGCAGTCTTCATTTAGATTATACATTTTTTAATATGTTCGTATTACTGATTTTACTTTTTGTGTTTTTGTTGTTTTCTTGCTGTAGTTTCTCCTCATGATTACTTTTTTGTGTTTTATTTGTTTAATTATCGTTAAATTTAGCATTTGTACTTTAGCAATGTCCAAAGACTTATGCAAATTAATTTTATTTTGCTTTAGATACTGAAGTCAGAATATGATAGAATTCTGAAACGTTTATCTATGTCCCCTTTTTGTTAATAAACAATGTTGTATATCATAAGTGGCATAATCTTGTTTATCATACTCATGAGCATTGTGAAAAAATTATTATTATTATCCTTTATTTTACCTTACCTAAACTATAAAGTTTCCAATTTTTACATTTGAATTACTTTTATAATAATAAAGAAAGAATACACATGAAAAGCAAGAAAAAGTACTTAACCTATGTCTTTTTTTATGCCTTCGACTGTCAATGACACTTAACCCTAATTTTCTTTTTATACTAATGGTACTACTGCACTAAACAATTTTTTATTTAGTTAAATAATGCACTAAACAATGCAGAATAATCACACGCAAAAAGCACACAATTTACCATAACTATCACAATTTTTCTGGCTTTCTAAATATGCAACAAGAGCCATTAAAAATTCAGCTAAGCTCACTGATGTGTTTCTTGTGGGAATAAAGTTTGAATTGAAAGCATGATTGAGAATTCTCTGTACAGAAAACAACATAATACATCATTTGATAGATGAAAACCTTGACTTTTTATTGTTTATAAATAATATAGTATTAAACATCAGAGAGAACTATTGGCAATTTCTGAAAGACAGGATGTGACAGATGGGCATAGCAAGAGGGGGTCTGATTTTCTATTTGATGTCCCTGTAACCAAATAAGATTGAAGGCTATAAAAATTATGCTTTGCCTGACCAATGAAAACCTTATAATAAGTAAATTATGTTAAATTTTGTACTTCTTGGATGGATGGTAAATAAATTAGAGAAGAGGGGAATGTCTAGAGAGAAAATGTGACAATTCTCATACTAGGGAAAATTCAGGATTTTAAAAAAAATATTTCCATATAAAATTAAGAACTTAAAAACTATATAATATTAAAATTTGGTTCATTGGCTATATTTTTTATGCTAAATTTATTCGTATACATTGATAAGAAATTAGTTTTATTAAATTTTTAATGTAACTCACTAAAACCTCATGATGTGCAGAAAAGATGCCTGTAGAGAAAGTGTTAATCTATCTAGAAAACTGATAGTCTTAACTGTTGATGGTAACTGGTTATTCTAACAAAACAATATGCTGAAAGGACTTTATACTCCCATTTTCCAAGCAAATGTTGAGGAGCACTTGCCTATAGAAACTTTTTAGTCTTCCTAAACTGCAGTAAGGGAGTTGTACTCTAACACTATAGGAAAGACTGCATACCATTTTGCTAGATTTTTGTCCAAGTTATTTTCTATGCTTATTTAATGTAGTGGATTTTTAGAATTCTTAGATGGCTATACTAGCAAGAAAGCTCAGCAATTCAAGCTGATAATTGGGTTATGATGACAAAAGTAATTCTGTCTGTCATCCCTGATACTTCGGATACATTAGACTGTCAAATATATGTGTGTATACTGAAATTCATAAAGCAATTATGATATAGAAAGGGTCATTTCTGTTTATTTACATCTACAATTACTTTTATTTTTATGAGACAGTTCAAGATGGAGTTAATTTAGTTCTTTAGATGATGTCTGAAGGCCAGAAAGAACTATTGGCATTGCATATCATAGTTATCTGATTTGTCACTGAACATAACATCATGCACTATAAGTATGTGTTGACTGATATGTGATGCTCAGATATCTTGGAATACTGAAATGTATATCTTTGGTATAGATAAAAAAAAAGTAGTTTAGACTGCACTAATAGAGAAACATGATAAAAATGAAAACAAAGTCATAGAACAATGTAAAATAATAATGTATAGTGAGAAGCTCATGCAATTCTTTTCCCCCAAATGACAATCACACATAATAGCAACCAAAAACATTTTAACACCTTTATTTTCTTTTGAAAATGTTCTCATGTACTTTACTTAAATCCCTCCAAGGCCAATACCTCTAAACCTTGTAATAGCATATCAGTACAATATCTAATGCCAAAAATAATTTGTCCAAAATACTCATAACTTGTTGTAGTGTTGTTTCAGAAAAAAATTAGTTTGCTGTTGCATTTAAATTTAAATAGAACAATTATCTAAACAAACTTCCAAATATTCAGTGATATTTTTTATTCTTAGACAGAGCTAATGCTAGTGTGTGTGTGTGTGTGTGGCCTGAAATACCCCCCCCTCCCCCAGCTAATGTCATTGATTAATCTAATTTTAGATTTGGCCCATTATGTGTTTTAGAAGTTTGACAGGTTACAAGTATTTTTATAGCCTTTAGAAAAAGTAAGCATGACTTCAAACATACATGTACTAAGTAAAATATATTTTAAAAGTACATAATTTGTATTTTCAACTGTTTTTAACAATTTTAAATATCTTACACTTAAACCAACAGTGGCTTAAATCAGTCTCACAGTGTCAACTAGATTACATCATAAATAATTTCTATTTAACTTTAATACATATCTTTGAACAAAATAAACTTTGAATTACTCATAATCTGCCAGATTGTTTTCAAATATGTGGCAAAACAAAACATGCAGTTCAAAAACACATGCTTTAAGCCTGTTCCTTATAAATTAGTCTATCACATAAATAAATGAAATGTTTGTATACAGAAACATGTCACATGAATTTACAATACCTTTTCTGTTTTCTCACATTCACATTTTCTGGAAACCATCATAGTACAAGGTGGGCAAGGTCCAGGGTGGCACTGTAATGTGCAGCAATGCTGGCAGGAAGACATTAAACGTTGTTTACCACACATGTCTCCACAAGAGTGAGGTATGTCATACAGGTTCCATTTAGGATCACGCACTTTCCCACAGAAACAAAAATACTGATTTGGTACCTTCTGAGTCAAATTCTGACATGCTGGGCATCTCCATGAAGATTCTGTTGTTAATATGTCAAACTTCATGATTAACACTGATATTAGTCTTATTTATGGGAAAAAACAAAACAAAAAACATTTACTAGTATCATTAAAACTTTTGACAGTTATAATATCCCATAATACTAACACATGAAGAGAAAACCAAGAGCTCCTGGAAGTAATATTCAGAGTAACTGACTCGTTACTAGATTTCATTCAACATCACAACCCTCACCTAGTCACACTGGTTATGCTACTATTTTTTAATTTAAGGGTATAAAATTAAGCTAAATTAAAAATTATATTGTAATCTATACAAGTTAATGATTTTCTTAAGCAATTATTGCACACACACATACATACATATATATATATATATATTCTTTTACCTAACAGGTAATAATAGCACCACAAATAACTGGAGATTTGATCATAGTCGAAACAAAGTTTGATTTGACTGAGCAAAGGAAAAGAAGACTGAACGGTGTCATACAAAATAGAGTCAATCTTTATTCGCAACAGCAACAAATAAAAATAGATGGGTGCATTAAATGTTGGATGACACTTCCAGATTATACACAGTATGTCTTAGTATCAGGAATATTCTGGAGACATTCTGTTCTATACTAAGAGAGTATATTATATACACAGAGGGGATAATGTCACTGCTCTCAGAATGCAGGCACTACTGTCATCATTGGTTGTCCCAAGTGAAAGTAGGGAGAAATTAACCTAAAGGCATTTCTAAACTTAAACATGGCAATGTTACCAGAGAACTCGTATACAAGACCCAAAAATAAATTTTCTATAACACTATCCACAAGAAACATCTAAAAGTAGTGGAACACTCACCTTGATTGCGTATACCTCCTAAAGAAGTAAGTACTGTACAAGGAAGACTAAATGTATGTGAAAGCCTAAAAGTATTCTAAGTGCATGTATATCTGAAAATTTTCTGAAAACTTGATAAATTAAAATAGTTTACTTTACCAAGCTAAGAGAGAATGGAAAATATGTTACTTCCAAGTAATTATTTTACCTTCCATTTTATGTTCCTAATTTTAAACCCAATAGAATATGTAATAAAAAAATCATTGACATTTATTTTACTTCTTGTGCCGAATAAAACACACAATACTGCACTAAATAAGACAGGCAAGCAAAACTTTTTAACAAAGAAAATGTTACAATAATTAAACTCAAATTGAATTGCAAGTTATAACTTATACAATATACTTAAGCTTTATCATTAATACAACCTCAAAACCAAGGTCAAATATAAAGCCAAAACAAAACCTTAGCAACAGTTTGTGTGTGTGTGTGTGTTGCATTGGTCACAATCAAGGATGGTTTGGACATGTTATCATGTGATTATTTCCAAATCTAGCATTCCTTTTTTCATTAAATTCTTTCAGTTTCATAGCCTTAAGAACAGGCATAATCTTATTTTCTGCTCATATTTGTTTTAATCTATTTATTTTACTTTCTAATAGAAAAAAAAGTGACAGGAAAGACCAACTCCTTGCTACTTTTCTTAAATGTATAGTGTTTTAATTCATTTTCTTCCTATGATAACTTATATGGTGTCCATTCTTTGGTGCCTTTCTTTTTTATATTGCAGGAATCTGATTTTCTATTTGATAGCTCTGCAACCAAACAAAATTGAAGACTATAAAAATTATGGTCTGTTTGAGCAATAACGATTTTATAGAGAGTAATTTATGTATAATTTTGTAATTTTTGATGGATGGTGGATAAAATATGGATGAGGACATGCTAAGAGAAAATGTGTCATGTGGGTCATACTAGTGGAAATTCAGGATTTTTTAAAATATTGCCTTGTAGAACTAAGAACCTAAAACTATTAGCTAAGAGTTTATGTTATTCTAACTGGTATAGCATAAACAAAATTGGTTTAATAAAATTTTGAATGTAAGACACTAAAACCTTGTGTCATGCACAGTAAAAGACACCCAGGGCAATAGGGTTAAGGGTAACTGCCTTCCCACAACTGGATATAGACAATGAAAGGCAGTAAAGCTGAGACGTTGTGGGTGTAAGCATTTGGATTTTGTCTGATAGATGGGATATCCCTAACGCATTTTGGTGCTATTTCCACAGACATGATCCGTAATGACAATAAGTTGACGGTAATGCGATATTTAATTCATTATTGTTTCATATTGCTGATTTAATCACCTATTAACAATTAATGTAATCAATAGTTTGTGAGCTATTTATTTATCTATTTACACACACACACACATACATATATATATTTGTTGCAATGGGACCACTGAAGGGATAGCATGTGTCCTCATCCCAAAAATCAAGAGATTTAAAGGAAGCCCACAACCCCTCAGATAGAACCTTCCCTGTAAGTAAGAGCCTGATTGCCCATTCCATAGCCTGGAACTGGATGGGAGGTGGCTGAGCTAGGCATAAAACATGGTGAAAACTTGTACAACCCAGCAGAAGACATATGGTGCTGATGCTAGACAAAAGACTATATCCCTGAACTGCAGAATCTGATCCTTGTATACAAAACATAGCTAAAGGCAAGATGAATTCACTAGGAGAATGTGGAGAAATCCCTCAGCAACCACAAACTTGGGCATCCACAGACCTGGTGAAGAATGCCAATGTAGGGTGAGAGAAAGGACTCCATTGTGGACTGGAAAGAAACAAAGAATGGGTGGAGATGAGAAAAAATGACGATTGTCCATGAATCTCCTCTTGTCTTAGGCACAACAGATAAACAGGAATAAAATCCTGGAAGAACAAGATCAACTGTCACTACAAGTAACACAGGTGGAGAATTGAATGGAAAGACCAACCTCAACACCAGAACCTGAAGTGCCCATGTATCTGCAGTGAAGGAATACCATGTGTCCATCAATAGTTGTATCCTCAATAATTTTAATGTGTGGAACTGGAAAATTAAGGATGCACAGGTACCTGGCCAGATATTTGGCTCTGGCCGGCTATTGAACTCAACAGTAATACTTGGCTCTGGCCGAGTGTTGAACTTAGGCATCTAAACTCTAATCTTTGTTGAAACTAACGAGATACTGAAAGTTAGTCAATAATTGGTCTAGTTATAAAAAAAAATGTGTTCTAAGCAACAAAAACTGACCGCCTGCTGAAAGTCGGTATTCAGAGAACAATCTGGGTTAATAACAGGCATACCTTGAGAAGTGGATTTCTGGGGAAGGTGGGGGTTTTGAGAAGTTGGGGCTAAGCCCTGAAGGTTGAAAGTAAAACTTAAATGTTCTGTTGGTGATTATTTGGTTAAATGAAATAAACATCAATTTTGTTTTTGTGTATGTTATTTTTTGTTTTTGTTTTATTTTATTTTATCACTTAGGATACAATCCTGCCTCTGTACTATTTCAAAAAATTCTCTCAAGTATGATGTGATGTCTAACATTAGATGAAGATAGAGAACTATCTTTCTTGATCTTAGATGTTTCAGAAAACCTTTGGAGGCAGCAGATACACTCTGATAATTGGAAACAGCATTCAAGTGTGCAATCAATACTGTATATACCTTGAGCAGGTTTTTCTGTTACTATATTTGTATGTTGTCTCCTACTGTAGGGAACCTTTTCTTGGTGTTTGCCACCTTTGTTGATTTAATCAGCCCAGCCCTGGTTGCTGATGAATTGTGATAGTACAAGTTAAGACTCAAAAGGAACTCATCTAAAACTTTTTGATGTTTCAATTCTTTGGCTGCATCTCTGATAGCCAATTCTACACTGTGAGCTATGTAATGTACTGGGATGATTCAACTTGCTTTCCATTTCAACTCCATTGCAATGCCTGGCCGGGCCCCAAGATTTACTGCAGTTCCATCCTCAGCAAAACCAACAACATATTGGTTTTTCTGCTTCTGTTCCTCTGCAATGTTCAGTTCTTTTAGCACTTCTAACATTGCTGTCAGAATACTTGCAGAATTTGGATGGTCTACAATTTTGCAGGCAACAAGAAATACCCTAATCACCCCTTGTTTTGCAGCATGGATGTAAAATAGTTCTACTTCCCTCACAGTGGTATTTGTAGAACCATCACACATGGTGTTATAAAAGTGTGCATTGCTGAGCCATTCAATCACTTCGGTCTTTGCAGTTTCTGCAATACAGCACACTGATGGCCACTGATGTAAGTTGAGCCAATACCTACACCATTTTTAGTTTGGAGTTCCATTAGCCATACAAAGCCCTTAAAAGGATGGTTATTTAGTGCAAGTGCATGAGCTGAACTAATTAGCCTAAGAAACCTTCCTTTCTCAGCAGCTGTTATCAAGTCAAGAGCCTTTTTTGGCCTTACTTGAGCCTGGTTTTGCCTTTGCTGCATCCTGTATCCCATGGCACTTTGATTTAGCATGATCACAGAGAGCATAGGTCTTCATATTGGAATTGCATTCATTGAAGAAAAGTGATTTTTTTGGCTGCATAGTCTGGCATACTTTTGCAGTATAGCTTCCCTGTGTCATCATCTTCAATTTTAATCCAAGGGAATTCAGCTTTCCAGCCAGTATAAGGGAGTTATAAGAAGTAACATTAGCTAACATGTATGCTAAAATAGCCATGACAATAAGCCTAACAGAAAAAAGCAATGTTAGCTTTTATTTTTTCATTTTTAGGTATGTAGGTGCATAAAATAGTTGTTCAAAATATTTATACTTTAAAAACTCTATGCCTGGGCACTTCCCCCAAAAGACATGCGAATTGGAGGCATATGCAGAAGGAGGGAAAAGGCTGTCCAAATCCTTATCGTCACGTTCTTTCAAATCTGGACCAAGAATGAGAGGTCAATCATCATATGACTCACAAGAGTGCATGAAAGAAGCCAATTCTCTTCATACTAGTTGTTGTTTGTTATTAAGCATAAAGCTACACAAAGGGCTATCTGTGCTCTGCCCACCATGGGTATCAAAACCCGATTTCTAGCAGTATTAGACTGCAAACATACTGCTGTGCCATTAAGGGGGGGGGGGCTATACACTAGAGCCATCATGTTGTGGGTCAATAAAAGTTGTTTCCACATGGAACTGTGAGTGCATAACTTGTGTATTTGATGTTGGTTTTGAGAGAAAAAAAATATTGTTGTGTAATAGCAACATAGAATAATCAAACCATAAACTGCAAAAATGTATGGTAGAAAAAATGTAATAAATTATAAACATGAACAAGTAAGTAGAAAATTATATTGTCTTCAGATGCATGAGGATAAACATGTCTACACACTAAGACTGCCAATTGAGAAGTGATTACAGGCTTGCAAGGTTGGAGAGGGCACTAGTTACGATAGTAGTAGTGTCTCACTCCTATTGGTGGAGGGTTGCTGCAGGATCATTTGTATGTCAGTATGCAGATGTCTCACTTTAACACACATGAGAGTAGGTGGGAGTATCCAGGCTAGTGAAAATTTGTGCCAATACAGGGCAGTCTGTACCTTATGAACAGAAGGACACACAGCTACTTACATTTCCACTTTAGTCATCCTCCTTTCCTCAAGAGAAACATTCCCAAATTACAACCCACCAGATTACACAGGCTTTACAATGTTATTAAAAAAATTAAAACAATTTTACTATGTGGATTTAGGACTGTGCCAATCACTAACTATAAAAGGCTTGTTCCCTTTGTCACTCTGCTGAGAATGCTTTCACTCTCCTTTTTTGGTAGTGCTCAACAATATACACCATTGCTTAGCAATAAAACTATCACCTGATTGTTCTTAGGCCAACTATGGTGCTTATGTTGAATGGTCAATATTCATGTTTCTTTGTTAAAAAGGTTAATTTTGTTTTATCCTGTTTTTTGGTAACTTCAGTAATATAACAGCAAAATAAAAGTTACCAAGTAGTGTTTCAGCTAAGCCTTACAATACATTTATGTATTAGACCTAATGCTTAAATTAAACTACAAATAGGCCTACTATTAAGAATGTTATAGAGTCTGTTTATAAAGTTTTAAGTAGAGAATAAATAATAAATATTATTTCGGTATTTTAACACATATATTACCTACTTGGCCTTAAAACACAGAGAAAAATAAATGTTTATTACTACCAAATATCTTTCATCCTTTGTAGAGTCGAAACAATTGAAAATTTGTGTTGGTGTTTAAAAGTTAAGTGGTGAATAAATGTTAATTAATAAATAATCTTTTTTGGTATTTCAACACATATTATCTACTTGGCCTTAAAACAAAGAAAAATAAACATTTACTACTACCAAATATTTTTTATCCTTTATATGGTCGAAAGAATTGAAAATTTGTGTCAGAATGTTGGCACTGTTTTCTACTTCCTGACCTAGAATAGAGTAAAAAGTATCAAGAGTGCTACTGAAGTGTCTTACGGAGTGCACATGTACTTTTGTTCATAATAACAATTCATTTTTCTGCATAGTTTTTACTAAAAATGTAGTGATTAAAGAATTACTTTAAGAATGATGAAATAAGTGCATTTTGGAGGTACAAACAAATTTTAGCTAAATTCATACTTTTAGCTGATCATTCAATAATGGTTTCCCATCATTTTAGACAAACTTTTATACTAGTAATAAATAATTCAATAAAGATGACAGATTTGTACAGGGTACTGCATTTACACTCAATGCATATTTAGAAAAACAAATTCAATAAATACAAATTGTTCTTTATTCTTAGAAACATTAACTTTTAGCTACCATTTTTTAATGCTATTTATCATATAGCTAGATTACATTCTAAATTAGTAAAATCATGAGTTAAATATTATGAGCTACACTGAATACATGTATTACCGGCTACAATTGCAGCTGGTGAACGAGCCCACTTTCTGATACATCGTAGATGGAAAACATGGAAACAGTTGATGCAGCTCCATACAGCATCGTCAACTCTAACCTTTTCACAGCAAACCATACACTCGTATTTTCCATGTTGAAGCTGGTCAGTTAGGAGATCTACATGTACAAACATTACAGTAAGAACAAAATTACCTAATACTTTTATAATTAATGTAAGTGCAGAAAGTTCAGGTTTAATATCTCAGTATAATCTACTTCCTGGAGCATTTCTCTTGCTTTCTATTACATGTAGATTACCAAAACTAATGTTAATCATTAATCATATCTTTACACACTGCTCTCAAAGTTTAAACAGAACTTTCTTTACAGATTGCATTAAGTTACAGTAAAAAAAAACAACATTGAAAGTTCAAGCTATATGTACCATTTTAAATTATAAGAAGAGAATAACTGATAAAAATGATAAGTTATGAGACACAAATGTGACTATTCTCAGTAATATATGGTATCCAGTCCTTAAGTTTCATCCTCTTATAACTTACATGTATTACGCATTATCCTTTACCCTACAAATAATTGGTATCTTCAGTCTGTTTTAACAAAGGCTTTTTTGTAATAATTACCCAGCATAAATTTGCACTAATTTTTGACTTATTTTTCACAGGCATTAATAGAGTACAAATGGACTTCCATGTCTATAGTAGAAAATGTGCCAAATGTTAAGAGCTATTTACGCCTAAGTTAAATATTAATATCAATTAAAACTGGAATGGGTAATTAAAAGAGGATGTATTATAGGAGAAAAAGTGGAAATGGACTCTCGTAACTCACAAAATTCTGAGAAATTGAGTGACCAACTGACTGAACGACCGATAATTGGCTTTTATGATTGTGATGACTTTTATAATTTAAAACAAGGAACTTTAACATATTGAAAAATTTTAGTTAGCTTAAACAATGGGATAACTAATGAGATACACTAATACCTCAATTATCTGCCATTAATGTTATCCTCAATTTTTTGCTATCCCTGAAAAAGCATGGGTATTTGAGGCACCAGTGTATATTAATTTACTTTCACAGCAATGAGTGCATGGTAACAAGCACATGATATCAACAACCATTTGATAGATTTGCCTGAACTAACTGCCTCTGGTCCTGTCTGAGTCTAAACATGCACAGTGATTGGTTAAATTGAGAGAAAGAGAAAAAAAACAAAATGTCACAAAATTAGTAACATGTTGTGCAACTGCAGCACTTCATTCTCAGAAAACATAAAGTGCTGAATCCACCATTAAAATCCTAGAAACAAAGTTCAATTTAGGACTCAAAGAATGCAAAGATAGTTCCGGATTTCCAAGAGTCAGAACTGATCTAGATTTGAGTTTGATTTAGCATTGCCCTATGCACGAATAAAATGGAAGAAAATACTCGGTGCCACCATGAAATCTTTAGTCACCATATATATATATAAAATCCAAATACTGATATTAGTATAAAGGTTCATGAACAAATTGAACTGTAATAAATTCATTCAAATTAATGCAACAATAAAATTAAATTACTTTTATCTACAGTGGGAACCCAGCTCTAGGAAGAATATACAACATATTAAAAAATTACAAAAAGTTATATGTTGTTTAAATCCAGTTTCCATTTTAATTCATGGCAGCATTAGTGTAAACCACAATTTTTATTTTACCAGTTTGTGTGTATATTTTACATGTGGCAGTGTAAAATCAGTGTGTGTGTGTGTGTGTTCATTACAACTAATACTTACATATCTCCATTTCTTACTAGAAACAGACAGAAAACATAACAAAAAAGAATCCATGTTTCAGTGTTTCACATCTTATAAATCAGATACTTTCTAAAAACATTGCATTGCATCTACATACATACTACAATAAATTTAGAGATTATGCAAACAACTGGGTTTTAAGTGCCTTTTCTCTCTCTCTCTTTCTCAAAGTATTAGTCACACATTTTGATTTTCATTGTTAAATAAAAGCGGAATCCTGAAAGTTTTTCATCTTTTTTTTTTGGTGTGTGTGTATTTTGTAGGACAGGAAGGGGACAAGTAGATTCTTAAGAAGAACAAGTAGATTTTCCTAACATTTTGAACCTTGGACAACAAATGTTTTCAAAAATTCAACACTCCTGATATCACAAGATTTTTCCATCTCATTAAAATTCCTATCTTGATAATAGTGTTATTTACTTAACAATTAACAAAATGTACACAAGTTTTTAACTTGACAGCTTGTTTTTATTGTTAGTGTTTTGCAGAAGTTAAAGAGTAAGAATACAAAAACCTATAAGTGTAAAATAAATTAAAATAATATACAAGGAAATTGGACAAAAGGGGTAAAATTTCACTTAAAAAGAGGGAAGAAATAAAATACAAGCAGTAAAAACATGAAAACAAAAGATAGAAATGGTTTCTAAAAATCCTATTTCTTTTGATGCACAGTATAAATAAAAAATACATTAAGTATCAAACCCAAAGGATGCAATTAATCTTTTTTTTCTTCGAGATGGTGCTATGTAAAGAGAAAACATTTAAAAGTTAAACTATTGAAGTTTTTGGAATATTTCATTTAAATCTAGATTAGAACATGATTCATATTCTTACTTGTAGTACTTTTGTGTTGATAATAAAAGATGATTATATAAGAATGCTAATTGTTATTAGTAAGGTTAAACTTTAAAACTCAGAAGTGGCAAATAGTCTTTAGACAATACTTATATAATAATACAATGTATTTAGCCTGTTTTAGAACTTAATGATAAGCTGAATTGTAAGTAAAGTCAAGGTACACTTGTTAAGCCTAATCTACTGTTAGAAATACTCACACCACCAATCTCTAATTTAAAAGATAAATTTTAATTACTTTAGTGTCAAATAAAGTAGTGATAAAATAGTGTAATATTTAATTCTCAAACATTAGTCTTAACAACTTTCAAAGGGTTCCTTGTATTTAGTGTTTATTATTTGTTACATGAGAAGTATAGACAGTTCGTAAGGTGTGATGTTTGCAAGGAGTAGGTTGTATCTGCAAACTTGGGACTAGCACGCACTTTTAAGGAAGATAGTAGTGAAGATATGGAATTTGTTTGTGGGGCTCACATATTGGAGGCAATCCTAAACACAGTAGAGGAGATAGATAAAGAGAATTGTTAACTGTGAGAAATAACAGCAGGATTTCAAGAGGAACTTAAGCTTTTACATGCAATGGATAAAGTAGCTAATAATGACTTTTAGAAAGTTAGAAACAGTACTATTATGGCTAGAAATAGCAGATTTAATTGTAATGAGCAGGTTCTATTAAGTAACAGATTTCAGCATTTAGCTTATACAGATGAGGAACTACAAGAGAGAAGGAAAACAAAAGAAACAGAGAAGGAAGGGAATGACAGAGGTGGAAGATATAACTGACAGAGTAAGTGGTATAGTAAAAGGTGCCAGCAGTGACCCAGTCTTTGTTGTGCACATAGGGGTAATGATGTAAGGAAGGATAGGTTAAAGCAGCTGGTTGATAAGTACAGGAGGTTGATAATGGCATTTAACAAAAAAAAGGGCTATAACTTACTTGCTTCATGGATACTACTGAGAATTAAACTATGGGGATGAAGTTAAAAATAGGTCATTAGGACTAAATACTATGCTTAGTTTAATATGCAGGGAATAAGAGATTGGCTGTTTGGAATTGTGAGATCAGTTCAGTGGGAAAAGGGAGCTTATTGGAAAGGTTCATTTACATTTGAATAGAGGTGAGGCTGGCTTGTTTCCAAAGGCTATTAACTCAACTGTAATGGAACCTTTAAACTACGACTAGATAGTGGTAAGGGCCAGGATAACAAAATGCAGAAAAAGTAAGTTTGAGGAAAATATAGTGAAGGAACAAAGTAGAGAAGTAGTTCTAAAGGTTCGGCAGAATTGTTACTATTGTAATACTAGAAGTATAAGAAATAAAATAGATAACTTTAGATCACTGGTCAGTACAGAGGATTTTGATATATTGGAAATAACCGAAACTTAGTTGAATTTAGATAATTTCAATGACAGAGAAATTTATTTGAAATACAGAGGTACAGGTTATTTAATAGGGATAGAGTACTACTGAGAAGGTGAGGAATACTTTTGTATGTAAAATGAGTTACATCATATTGAAATTGATGATATCAAAGATAATAGCAAAGAAACAATCTATTTGAGTTCTGTTAGTGGATATACCGGAAGAAGGCTTGTAGGGAGAATTTGCTAGAGACCACAAATATTAAGATTTACACTGTTAATGAGGTCATAATTAGAGCTGGATGATTAGTATTTTTTGCTAATCAAGTTATTGACAAGCTCATTCATTGTTACATTTGATTAGTACAAGTAAAAATATGTGTGTGCTACCTTCATAACCTTTTCCATCCCTGCATTATTCTAACATTGTAATACGTTTTCCATTTTCATTAAAAATGTTTTGTTTTTAAGTAATTTTTAAATTTCCCTTGATCTCATATAATAGATATTGCCACAAATATTATGGACATTTCCTACTTGGCAAATGAATCACTAATTTTGAATAGATATGGTCACTATGTATATCAAATGAATTGATAAATAATGAGAACATTTTACTGTCACCAATAAGGGTAATAATGTTTTATTTAAAACATATCATGATTGCAATTAGAAATAATTTAGTAACCAGTTATCAATTTATTTATGTACATTGTTCAAATAAGATAAACATAAAAATAATATCTAATAAAAATTAGAGAGTTATCAAGATACTTTGCAATAGCATACTATATTCATTAAACAGTTTATCTAATTTGATGATGATTTTATTTGGTGAATGTCATGCTTACAGACATTGCAACTCAATAAAACCATAATATGTCTACTAAAAAGTAAAAATGCCATAATCTTAAACAAAGAACCAAACATCAAAAGATAGCTTTTTAAAGCCTTAAGTAATCTCCAGTCATGTGATTTTTTTGTTTCATACTTTACAGATATATACTCCTGTGTCTAGGTAAACTACTTGTACCTGATGATGACAAGACCGTCTTCAAATTTTGTACATTTGTTATGTTCAACTTATAATAAAATTTTCTTTGTGACCCATTCAACTGTCTTGAAACTGTATAAACTTACCTACCTTATATCAAATTAGCTGATGTCTTCCCAACAAAGAAAATTTCTGTAGCTTTCAAACAGATATAATTTAATAAACAAATCACAATTCACAAGGAAAGGAACATTTACAAAAACTATAAAAAACTCTTAAACCAATATATGTACTCTATTAATACCTGATAGTCTAATTATTATTCTATACAACCACATTTAGAGGTTCTTTATAGCTGTTTTCAAAGCTGTGTTTCAATAGTAAATGATCAAAACATTTGATTTGGCATCATTACAGTTTCAACTAAGGTCTGTACAAAAACTGTTGGAAATGCTTGAAAATCAAGAAACAGACAATATATTCTCAAGGGGTGGTATATTTTTTAGCAACAAATAAAGTAATTTCTTGGGGTAGGCAGAAAAGTTCTACAAAAAAAAGAAAAGAAATAAACAAGTGGGTTAATTAAGTTAAGTACTATATTGTACTATCTACATATGTTGTAAAGATTAACAGCTTTATAAGCACAAATTAAGTAACGACGAACAAACACAAATTTACAAAAATATGAAGATGATTACCCTGACTAGTTTCAACGTACTACGTGTGTAATATTTTTGTGAATTAATGTTTGTTCTTTGTTACTAAATTTGTGTTTATAAAGCTGCTAATCTTTACAACAAGTAGGTTGTTTTGTTTACAGGCAAAACTCTTTGTAGCTGTGCAGAAATGACAACATATCAATTCTAAGATATTTTTGACTTAAAATTAGTTAAACAGAGTTAGAATTAACATGTAAAACCACCTTAAAAATTTGTGAAAAAAAATATATAGAGCTAGAAGAAATAATTTAGGAGAAAGTTAATTTGCTAATCCTAAACTGTTGTACATGAAAATGTATCATTCATGCAAACTAGTAAAAAACCTGCAACAAAATGAAAATACGATTAATAGTGTTCTGTGGGTTTCTCCCAATCATTGAATTTTTGTTGAGGAAAATAAACAAATTACTTCATGAAATTTTCAAACAACAAATTTTTAAATGCAATTAATAAATTTTATTACCATGAAAACATCATCAATAAAATGTCTAAAAGAAAACAACTGTTTTAGTAATAAGTCTATATCATGTGTCAGTTAGTTGAATACTTCTTTCGTTGTTGGAAATAAAATTGAATGAATAAATGAACGAGAATATGAATAATTGATGTTAATAGAAAAAATAAAGAAATGTTAAAGCTTGCTAGATGGAGTTAAAAAATTTCACGTATATGATTCATGCAAATTTCAAATTATGTTGATCATTATTACAGATCCATACTTTGAGAAACTGTTGCTCAAAACAGGAGTAGATCCAGGATGTTATAATATGTAGGACCAACTAGATCCTCTACTTGCACTATTGATAGATTTATATTGCTTTCATTTTTCAATTTACTTACAAAAATACACTACTAATAACTTTAGTCATAAAATTAATTAGAAAGCCTACAAAAGTCATTATGAGCAGCTCAGTTGGGTTATAATCTAGATTTCACAACTTGTATCTTTACTTCTAGTAAAGTGATTGATATGAAAATAAAAAACAGTTATAATTATATTGAAAAAGAATCGTAATGTATATACTTAAATTCATATTTTTGCATTCACAACAGTATGTCCATTTTCACATTTTTTCTTTAAATCACTACTTAAAAAGTCATAGCACTTGCATTTTCACATATTTTGGAATGAACTATAAGAAAAATATATAAAAGCATACTATGGCAATGTTCAATTGAAATAATCAGTTATTAGTTGAGACTGTAATTGGATTGCTGTTGACTCCAGTTGTGTTAACTTCAGAAAACCTGTCAAAAGCACTTATAGTAATTAATTGACAAATATGAAGGAAATGGAGGTGGTTCAGAACTCAAATAAGAATTACAAACTTTTTAATGATAATGTACGGTATATCATTAGGTACAGCAAATCCTCTTAACTGACTCTCAGAAAATTTAACTAAGAGATCTTATCAAATTTCACAGGTACAATATGAGGACTGCTTAAATCAATGAAAGTATGTTAAAATAATGTAGACTGTAAAGTATCATAGCCACTGTAATATATGATTTTAATAAGTAGGGTTTTTAGTACCTTTCCAGTATCAATAGAATCCATGAAAAATTCATCTGGTCGTGAGATATAGCACAATGTATAATAGTGTTTGAAATAGCAAAGTGCCAATTAATCAGCTTAACAATAAATAAGATATGAAAGTAATTAAAAAGAAACAGACAACTATTAACAAAAGAATCTGATGAATTTTGAGCCCTTCCTTGACCAAAGTTTGAAAAAGAACTAATAAACCAAAATACTATTTATGCTACCTTAGTTTCTGGTTACTGTTACATGTGTCAAAATTTTTCCAAATTTTTTGAAGACAGCCACTATTACTTCAAAGTTTATTTACTTAACTGCTCTATCTTATCAACAATCATAAAACTTTAAAATCAGTATTTGAATTGACACTAAACCTGCAGATGGAATCACAGAGCAATTAATATGCACAATGTCTAAATTTGTGACAAAAGAAGTTTTACTCTACCTTGTAATGTTTGTCTCACTGCTTATAATTAACATGTGACAATTAACAATGACTATAAACCATAACCAATATACTCTTAATTCTGTTATTTATTGTAAATATAGGAGTTCACTGTCTTGCAATCCTAAACTGTATGTTACGAGTTTGAAAATGGCTGTGAATGGTAACTGTGAATCTATGAAAGGTGAAGAAAGAAAATCATTCTGTTTCAAAAGTACCATTTTCATTCAAGACAACTTATTCCTACATTGTATGACATTGTATTGAACATTAGCATAATTAAATTTGAATTTTGTGTCAAATCATTGATTTTTAGGTCTAGAGTTGGATAGAATTCACTGACACAAATGCAGATGGTTGACATATCTCTAAATGAATCATATGACTCAGACTACCAATAAAGATACTTCAGATACAGAGAAATGAGGCAAGGAAGGCATCAAAGAAACCACAATATGGTGGTAACATCTTCAACAGTTAATAAGCTTCTGATGAGAATTAAAAAGTAGGAACAATGTTATCAACATCACCAGAACCTAAGGAGGAGGAGGAAGTAGTCACAGTAACTTGAGAATTTAAGATCATTGTTGTAGCACTTCTCTAAATCAAAACAAATTTTGTTTAGTTATTTAGTGGAAACATAGCTTAAAATTGAAGTTAAAACAAACTAAATGGAACCAAAAGAAAGTTAACTGTGAAAATCCCATGAAACTTCTTAAGTTTAAACTTAAAGAAACATGTCCATTAAACTCGGTACTGAGGATAAGAATGAAACTAGTTTCAAGTGCATAGTGCTTATGGAGATCTACTGCAGTAGGGGAAAGTAAAACCATCTTACTATGGATGTTTATTGTAGCACAATGATTAAATCATGCATTAGCACAGTTCACATTATAACATGTGTCTTATGTGAGAAATAACTCAAAGCTAGCAACATGTACAAAATCTCTAAATCTAATGCATGAGGAATAGCGACAATGTGCAGAATTACTGAATATACACATAGGGGAGAACACCAGTGTGTGTGTGTGTGTGTGTGTGTGTAGACAACTGTCAGCAGGCAAAATCATCTGGAATTGGGTCTCCACCAAGAGATAGTGCAATGGGTTACTACTGTGACTAAAGACAGCAAGCATAAGACAGATGTAAGGGCAAGACTACATCAGTTTGTTTTCATTTGTAAAGGGTGTGGAAATGGACATGTCAATTCTATGTACGTATATATTGCCAAAGCAGTCTTGCAGAAAACTCCATCTCAACAGTGGGCACAAAACAGGTGTTGATAAGTTTAACACTTTCCGTACTCCACTGCTCAATGCAGATTTTGGGAAAGTATTCCCTGTGAGGCAATGCTGGGCATTCAGTGGGATCTATTGACATCAAACATAATGAATGTAGTATTTAGTTCTACATGGTGTTATATGCAGTGTTTTGCCTCATCCTCCGTTTTTTATTGTTGAATTTGCATAAAAAGATCTGTACACATTGAGATGTCATGAAATGTGCAAGGGACATGGAAATTAAACTAGATCAGTGAAAGAGTTGCAAATGAAGGTCAACAGACAAATCTCAATATTTAGAGTCCCTAGGTAGACAACATAATGGTAATCAGAGGGAGGCAAAAACCAGAAACACATAAAACTGTCCAGTGATGTAAATAATGGAAGATGAATGTGTTAGAAGTCCACATCCAAATCTATAAGATCTCAAACCAAAGATCAGCATTAAAAGAAGACAGGAGTGGCTGTAGTAAGCCTAGTCTGATGGGAGGTCATTAAAAAGACACTGGTCAGACTCATCCAAAAAGGAGCAAGCCAAACAGATAAGCTGATGAACTCAACCAGTTAAAGTGGAAAGGGATAAGTCCCTAGGGAAAGAGGTAAGTCATGGGAAAAATAAGCGATGATGACGTCCAAACAGGATAGCAAAGGACAGTCTTAACTGGAAATAAAAGATGATCAGTAACAGAAGGATCAGATAATGAGGAAATAAAAGAGAGAAAAACAACTGATTACAATCCCAGGCAGTCCAGTTTTTGGAAGAAAGGAATGATCAGAAAGTAAAGCAACAGGTCTTTATGACAGAGAGAACAGGAGAAGGTGAAGATATGAATGTCAGAATGAAGATGATCACAAGTAGAAGGAGAAATCAGTTGAAAGTAAGAGAATATTAATGAGCAAGATAGAAAAGGTGTGGATAAGGTGTTGACATTTTTAAACCAAATGAAGGGCAAAAACAGAAGACTGTTAAATTTGAGTTTATCATTACAAGAGTATGATTTGAAGATAATCCATGTCAAAGGGGTTGATAACATTTGTGCTGATGCACTCTCACATACTATGTAATTTTATGATCACAAGATTATTTGTATTAATTGTGCTGTGTACTGTCATGATTATTGAAGTTTTGTAATCCTTTGAGTAATGTATTGTTGCCAATGTATATACATAATATCTTAGTTATAAACTGTCTAATACCAATTTTTAATTCTATAAGGAGGGAGTTGACGGATTTATTATTATATATTTATTTTAATATCAACATTTGTTAGATTAAATTTATATTTAGAAACATACGTAGCTTATGCTGTTAAATATGTATTGCAAAACTCCCTCCTATTCTCCAAAGTTGTAGAAGATTATATAGAGTAAGAATCAACAATATATGTGTGTATGTAAATGCTTGTGTTAGATTCAGTACTGTTACTTGAAACTGAAATTTCGAGAAACTCTCCACACGACCATAAATATAACCAACACGACGTGCCAAAAAAAAAAAAAAAGAGTATCTATTATTGGTTTGCTATAAGTTTCAGAAGCTATAAATGTGATTGTTTTAACACTTATCAATCGGAAAACTTCAGATATTTGACCAGGAGCATTTACAAACTTTGAACATTACATATCAGTTAACATCTGGATTCTCATTGGACATTAGTATTTATATAAAAACATTATATAACTTCATGGTGGAAAACTCGGCATGTGTGGCTGGTGAATAATGAAGAACAAAGCTAGCTAGCTCCCTATTAATTGAATTATACCAATGTCAAATCATAATGAACTTACTCATAGTGAACCCTCGATAAGATATTCAAGAAGTTCCAGACTAGAAAGAAGACTCTATATTGCTTGTAAGTTTGTGAAACTTTTGTTTATAAGTCATTCTTTGTAATAACTGTTATTGTAAGTTGTGTTGTTGTGTGTATATTAAAATGTATTTGTGTTAAAAAAAATTGTATGTATCAATCTTGTTAGCAAATATCATAAATTGACTATATATCAGCTTTTACTTAACTGCTAAATCCAAAATACAATTTGAGTATTAAATTTAAAGTATCATTAAGCTCGGTTTCAGACCATTTGACATTGTAATACGTAACAACATACTAAACACACTGGTAGGAGACAGAAACCCAAGGAGGAGGGAAATTCGGAAAAGGATCAGACCAAATGCAAACACCTCAGAACCCAAGGATCTGTGAGAAATTATCTCCAAACTTGGGCAAAGCAGTTGAAAACATTGTTGTACCTTGTCCTATGGAGTAAGAATGTGTGTATGTTTTAGAGCAATTGTGGAATCAAACCCCAAACTCTAGTGTTGGGAGTCCATGTACATGATGTTGTCCTGGCCCCCAACCCCTCCCACCAGAAGACATCTAGATCACCAGATGTCCCAAAACCAGTGCTCCAAGGACTGACAGCAAACATTTGGGAGGCCAGAACTGAACAGGGGGAGGAACAGGGACAAGGGGGTATGGGAGAAAAGAAAGGCCAACTGAAGTTAAGCAACAGGGCTGACCTAACCCTGGGCTACCAAGATTTGGGAATACCCCCCAAAACAATCACCTGGTATCAAACAAGTGTCATTCTCAAAAACCAAAGTAAGGGGGGTTTGATCCCCATCAAGGAACAAACTACACCACACTCTGCAAAACAAAAGGTGGAGGCCAGAACGACAACATATCCAAATTATGTGGGGGGGTCAAGGTATACATACCCCCAAACTTAATTGGTCACCAAAACTACAACTGGGACTCTTAATAGCTTGAGGGATTCAGGGAACACTAAAATTGACCCCACAGCTCGTTACAGAGAAGGGCAGAAATATAATGAAAATAAATAAGATTTAACAGGTCTACCAAAGGGAAATGAGGCCTGAACACTTTCCCAGAAATGACACGTGACTGGGAGACACAAGTAGGAGGAGGAACTAGGCAGCTGAAATCATCATCATTATGTACAGACAAAATAGTACAAAATATAAGAGATTAATCAGCAGGCACTACATGTCCTCCAGAACCCACTGAAGTGGAATCATGTGTAAAGAAGTCAGAGATCACACAGAAAGAGAGTAAAGAGCCTTCAATACCAAGATCTCCATGGCAAGATTCAATAAAATTCCTCCAAAAGTGTCAAAGATGCAGAAGATGAAAGGAAAGAAGACAGATGAGAAGATGAAGTAAGAAAAGCACGACAGCCCTGAAGAATGAACTTGCACAACCCAAGGGTAACCAATGAAGGGTTACTATAGATATGTAAGGGGAGAGAGGCATGCACTGAAAGTTCCAGAGCTAAGAATCTGATCCAAAGATGATTTACCTCCAAGTGTCTCGTTGTCCTGCACGGTGAGAAAGGAGAATGACAAGTAGAAGTGATAAGGCATGGAACAGGAGAGGGGTTGCCTCACAGGACTCCAAAGGTCAAGTAGCCAACAGAGGCATTAGTGGTCCAGTGAGTCTGGAAACCAGAGAATTGAAGGAAGATTGTTGGTGAGCAGCCCCAGTCTGAAAAGCCATGGTATTGGTAATACTCCCAATCAAAAAGTATCCAGACCAAGTAGACCCAACTAACAGAGAAACCAAGATAAAACCAACAGTAGGGAAAGAAATAGAAGACAAAGGGACAAACAAACAAGAAAAGGTGGCCCACAAAAGTAATCATAATTGTGATGAAGTGCCACAGTGAAGGGAGAAGACAAAGAAGTAAAGCTTAGATGAAGAGGAACAATTTGCTGTAAAGAAGGAGAAATACAAGTGCCCCAAGCATATAGAAGGAACATATGAGATTGGGATTAAAAAAAAGAGAGAGAAGGGTCATGACCTTAGGACATAGCAAATGAGTCACGAAGACCAGGAGACAAAAAAAAATGACCAACTTGAAGGTGAAACAGAAGGAGGACCACAAAGTAAATCCACCCAAAATTCATCATGAGTTATGAACATAGCAAACAGAAAAGGAGGAAGTACATGTTCTTCAACAGAAAGAAAAGGGCCAGAAGCAAAGGCTGGAGGTGCAAAAGCTGGTCAAAATCATCCACAGGCGAGGCAAGCTCCACATAAGGCAATGAAACAGAATGATGAGGGACCTCAACTGGAGAAGAAGTAGGCATATAATAACCAACCACCTGATGTACAATAGCAGTGGACATGTTGTCATGCAATGGTGTACAACAGCCATATAAGATCACGTTAATTGATGTCCACATTAATCATAGTACCACACCACAGGTTAAAATCCAAGTCCTGTCACATGCCAAGCATTTGCTCTATTAAAAGAAACAGATTAATACTGAACATCAACTTCATGAACAAATAATGTGCCTCCAGCTGCTGTTGACATAGTTGGTGAAAATCCCTTAAGATGAATGACTGGGCCTTTATTTTTTATATTTGCAATTAGGTAGATGGAGCAAAAGTGACACGAGGACAAAAGTAATGTAGCACTAAATAATAGCAGTAAATTAAATTGACTAGAAACTCAAAAAGAACAGAAAAAACATTTGATCACAGGCAGTGCTGAAGAAAGAATGAGCCTATGACAATATGCTAGTGTTCATGGTGATTACTGCACATGGTGGTTGTGTTACCCTCTTACCAGTGGAGGGCTACAGCATTATGATAGGACAGCTGAATATACATAGACATATATAGGGGTTAGAGTTTGGTCAAGGCTTGTCGCATGCACAAAAAATTCCACAGAAGTTATGTGTGAGATAATATTTCTTAAAGGTGCAGATCCTGTCCGTTTCTGAACCCTTCAATTTTTGCTCATAATTTCTATCAGTATCATCCAGTGTGGATGTTTCACGATGATATTAGAACTGGGCAATTAGTAGTATTTACTAATAAATTAAACAATGGCTGGATTAACCAATTACATTAGATTGACTAATAAGTACAGTGTTGCTCAAACCATGGTACATAGCAGCAAATAAAAGAAAAGTTAGTGGTGAGTACTGCCAGCCACTTGCCTTCAATCTACTTAGTAGTTGAAGGAAAAGAAACCATAAAAATAAGATTGGTGATGGATGAGCAGCTGTTGCCTCCCCTCTAGTCAACAGTGCAAGAATTGAGAAAAAAGAAAAGTTGGTGGCATGTGCTGCCAGATGGTTGTTTTTCCTGTTGTCAGCAGTTCAAGGAAGAAAGAAAGTTGGCAGTTGGTGATGTCAGACAGTTGTCTTCCAAATTAAACACAATAGCAATATCTTGACTACTTGGATTGTTGTAATAATCAAAATTAGTAATTTTGATTAATAATTTGTTGGAATAATCAAAAACACTAATTTTGATTAGTTGATTATTTTTGAGACAATTGATGTAATTGGAATTTCAATTAATCAACTACTTGGTATAACACCAATGAATATAATTGCTGCTCATAGGTAATCAATTAAATAGCCCAACACTACATGTTATTTCATTCTATAAATATAAATCTAATATTAAAACATGACTCACCCCGCTGTGTGGCATCATCTTCATTACAAACACTTTGTGAACCTTTTAGTCCTTTGGTCTTCAAGTACAACTTTCCCTTGTATTTCTTTCGATGATGGTTGCTTTGATATTCATGGTCATCATTTTTCTTTGAAGCATTTTCAGAGAGAATTTGTAAAGATTGGCTCATTTCACTGCTGCTAGTTTTTTTTCCAGTCCTTTGATTGTATGCATCATCTAAATGATGGGGACTTTTTTCTGACATCACTTTTCTTGAATGTTTTTCTGAAAAAAAGTTTTTATTTTTACCCCAGTTATCCCCAGTCCAAGCATCAGAAGTTTTCCATTTCTTGCTTCTCCAGTTTTTTCCACATTTTGTCTCATTTTCCATGCCCAAGTTTTTTCTAACATGCTCTATGTGATTATCGTAGGTTTTATATCTGGCTCTTTCAGAGCTATTTGCTACAGGATACCAATTTGTATTTCTGTTTTCCTCCCTTTTCTTTGAAGTATGATCATGTTCTCTGGTCCTGTGATTGTTTCCTCTTTTTACATCACTGTTGGTGATGTTTTCTTCCCTAGTCTCTAAATCAGAAATTTTTTTGTTCTTTCTTGTTTCTTTTTTAGGAAATACTTCAGATTGGCTAAGACCTTTAGTTTGATACTGTTGAAAACTATCACTCTTCTGATTTATTTTTTCACAGTTATTACATTCATGAGTAATATTTCTTTCAATTAGTTCATTTGATGTTCTATCATTTTCTCTCCTATTTCTAACTGCAAGAAAAACCCCCTTTTTCTTGTTACTTTCATTTTTGCTTTCTCTCTCTGTATTTATACCTACATGTTTGTTTTTCATTCTATAACCTTTAGAAGATTCTTCTAGCTCTGCATTAGATTTAGAACTGCAATTATCACATTTTGCCTCCGCATGCATTGCTTCGGAAAACAATGACTCTGCAGATCTAGGCCCAATTTCAGATGATTCACTTTTTACACTTTGTTGTCGTTCTGATAACTCAGACATTTGTAACTCATTGTTATTATTGTTTGTACTTTGGCTGCTTAAGCTTCTATCGGAATTAATACTCCTATTGCTAGCACCTTCATTAGTTCTTTTACTGTCCCACTGTTGGTTTGTCTTTCTAATTTGATTTATTCTGCTGTTTTTTCTTACATAGTTTCTTCCACTGAACTGACCTGACTGGTTAATGTCATTTGACTGACATGTTCTGGGATCAAAAAAATGCTGAGTTCCACTTGCCTGAGTGGTCATACTAGCTTCTTCATACTGGTTGTTTGTGTACCATGGTGTATAAACATTAGGAACACTTACAAAACCTCCAGCAAACTGGTAATCTCTAACATATTGATATAAATTCACATCATAATAACTTGCATTAGAGTTGCATGTGGCAACAGGGTTTTGTGTAAACCCTGAAAACTTGTCATAATTGTAACTCATGTTAACAAAAGATGTTGATGCTACTGGGTAAGAACCTGTCAACACGTAGTTTTCTGTTGATAATAAAACATTATGAGCCAATCTGATGTTTTCACCAGCTTCCTGAATTCTGGAATAAGGTCCTTGGAAATGTTGCAGATTCTCTCCTGAATACATTATTGATGACCTAGATAAATTTTAAAAACAATTAATATGCATTATAATGCCTTTCATTTTGATTACTGTAGATATTTTAAGTTTGTAGTACATCATACATGCTATTAAAAAAAAAGACAAAAATTATTATAATAATCCTAAATTCTTTTATTTCTTACCTAAAATTCAGTTATTTTAAATAAAGTACAGATATTTACTCATGTCATCTTTTGAATATACAAGTTTTAAGAAATACATATCATATAACCACTGAAGAGGATTAACCTTTAAATATTCTTTTGAAAGCAAGGTTTAGTAAATGTAGATTTTTATTTGTATTAGATCTTTAAGCAGTTTGGTGTGGACTAACTGCAAAACACAATGATAACAGTTAGTAAACACCAAACCACCTAAACACCAAGAAACTAACCAAAAAAAAAAACAATTTACAACTTCTGTGAATGTGCATTATATAATTCAGTACTGAAAAAAATATACCAACAAAATATAAAACTTAAGGAGCATATTAGACATACAAGACTCAGTAATACTTATCTTTCTGTAAAGCTCAACATGCCAGAGAAGACTATACAGTAAAATATAATACAAACATAACAAAATACAAGTCACAAATGAGAAAAAAAAATAAAAGAAACCTATGTTTATCTAATTGATAATACATTGAGTCAACTTAGCAAAGAAATCTGCAAAACCTGAATACCCCAATAGTTGATCCACATTCTAATGGGAGAGGCCCCAGATGAGTGGATAGTAAACCAGACTTAGAAGCAAGAAGTCCCAGAATCAAATATGATCCACTACCTACACAGCAGACATCAGCAGATTACCAGCTGAAACTTCCATATAAAAACTAATCAGTAATTAGGATTTAGTTATAGAGAAACAAAAAAGGCTAATAATTAATAGCTAGACTTTGGTGATCGCAGAGGTTATTATGAGAATTTTTACCATTATAGAAGTCTAAGTGGCCTATGATTTCCATATCAACTCTTTTCACTTCCTTTAAAAATAGGACTAACACAAGCAACCCTCCAAGCCTCAAGCACCTTCCCACTGTCTACCAAAAATGAGAGGCTCACATGTCTGATTTTTGACCTTCTTTAATACCCTAAGGAAAATCTTAGGAGATCCTTGTACTTTATTTTAAACTCTCATTCTTTCTACTTACCATCAAGGGATTAATATCAGCATTATTTCAGGTCAATTCTAATTTCCCAGGGAATGCTAAGCATCAAAGCTATTGCCAATATGTTCTCTTGTGAAAACCGAAAAAACAAAAAACAATTAAAAGCTCAGCCATCTCACAGTCTTCAACAAAATCATTGCCACATTTAACTCTCTCAACATGGGCTTGGTCAATTTGACAGACCACATGACCTCTTTGTATTTGTTAAAAGTCTTTATAGATTTAATACTTTTAACTTTCAATACAGCAAGTATATCTTCACAAAATTTGACAGTCTTTCAGTTAATATTATAAGTTTTTTATAAAAAAAAATTATATTTTTAGCAAAGTATTTTTAATAAAATAAAGATTTGTCCATGAAAATATTGAGTATTTGTATTGAATAGTCCGTGTGCAAAGTAATTTTCATGTTAAAATTAAAAATACTTTTCCTCATCTCAAATTTCTTTTCCGTAATCTCTACAACCTCCTAAATGCATTTCAAATGTTTTTTTTCAGTAAAACTTTATGGTTTATCTTTAATTTTCTCTACCTTATCTCAAAACTGAATTGGTCAAAACCACCAAAAAATAAAAATAAAACAAATAGAAATTACTTTTTTTTTCCCTCTCTAGAATGACTTCAAATTGTAACATCGAACTACATTTGTTTATCCTAAGTAGATCTAAGTGTGTAACAGTATACATCTATATAATAATTACATTTTACTTTTTTTATTGCCCTTTAGACCATGTCTAACTACTACTCATGCCTTTATAAGTTTTAAATCACTCGGGAATGTCCAGCTCATGTTACGCTAACGAATTACATTACCCACAAGCTACTAAGAGCTGCTTGCGTGCCTCGTGAAACATTTTTATTATATTATTATTTTTATTTATTTTTCCTAATCTAATTTTAACTAACCTAAAAGGATCCCTATTTTTTACATTTTAGTTACTTTTATAATTATACATAAAGAATAAACATGAAAAACAAGAAATAAAATACTTAACCAATCTTTTTTCTTGCTGTCAGTTGTCAAAGAGTGTTAACCTTAATTTTTTACACTATAGATAGCAATGCACTTAATTTTTATCTAATTAAATAATGCACCAAAGAATATTGACTAATAACATGCAAAAATTAGACAAATTCTCTTACCTCTCAAAATTTTTTTGGCTTTCTAACTATGAGGCAAGAGTCATTACAAATTGATCCAACATAGTTGTTAACTTTCTCACAGGAACAATGTTGGTAATCTGAGTGAAATTGAAATTTAACTGTTGAGAACATAACGTTATACAATACATCATTTGATAGATGAAAATTTTGATTTTTATTGATTATACGTAATATATAATTAAACATAAGAGAGAACTATTAAGAAATTCTGAAAGAGAGGATGCTACAGGTAGGTTTGGTAGGAGGGCTCTGATTTTCTATTCGATAGCTCTGTAACAAAACAGAATTGAAGGCTACAAAAAACTATGGTTTGTCTGAACAATGATGATTTTATAATGAGTAATTTATGTTTAATTTTGTACTTTTTCGAAGGGTGGTGGATAAAATAGGGAAGATGACATGCTAAAAGAAAATGTGTCACATTGGTCACATGACGAGAAATTTAGGATTTTTAAAGTATTGCGTTGTAGAATGAAGAACTTAAAACTTATATACTATTAAAATATGGATTAGTAGCTAAGATTTTATGCTAGTCTAATTTGTATAACATAAAATTTTGAATGTAAGACACTAAAACCTTGTGTCATGTGCAGTAAAGGATACCCGGAGTGATAGGGTTAAGGGCCCAATCCACATTTACAAATTTTTCTTACCTTTAAATATCTAAAAAAAAATCTTGCTGTTGTTTGAGCATTATGAGCCAGAAAATTCTCATAAGCACTTTTGGATTTCCTAATTTTAATAAAATCTCCTAGCTTTCCTATAGTTCTGTACATTTTCTTAAACTTAGAGCATTCATTCCTGATTTTATTCTTTATGCATTTAATGAACCAATTAGGTTTGATCTTCCCTATTACCTTTTTCTTCTTAATGTCGCTTGTTTTTAGATGAAAAAACCCAAACAAAACATTTAGTAAATGAAATAGTCTCCATTCTAATCGATTTTGCTTTTCCATCTTACAATCAGGTTGTTAATGGCCTGATTAAAGAAATCACTTGGCTTTGAAGCAAAAAAAACTGTCGATGTCCTCGTTAACACCTTCCACATTTGCATACATTTCCCCATTAAAATGGTGTTGCAGCGAACAAAAAAAAGATGGTAATCTGATGGCCCCATATCTGGAGAATATGGCAGGTGGAGTAGAACTTCCCAACCCAACTCCATAATCTTGTGTTGCATCAAACGTGCCACATATGGACATGCATTGTTGTGGAAAAGAAGAACACCTTTCTGATTGATGAGTAAAGGGCGTTTCTGATAAAGGGCTTTATTTAAATGTTCCAGTTGCTGACTATAGGTCTCTGCATTGACAGTTCGCTGTGGATTGAGGAGTTATAAATGAATTACTCCTTTGATGTCCCACCAAATGCAAAGCATCACTTTCTGCAGATGGAGTCCAGGTTTTGGGATCGGAAGTGGTTTTTGTCTCAGTTTGAGCCATTGTTTTTGGCATTTAATATTCCTATAGAGAATCCATTTTTCATCACTGGTGACAATTCTGTCTAAAAATGGAAACGTTGATTATCAGAGAGTTCGTGAGGCAGCCAAACACCTTCTTTATGGAGTTTTCCAATATTCCTTAGATGTTTACGTATTGTCTTCAGAGCATCAATATCAGTTCCAACATGTCGGCCCCTGCCATCACAGTTTTTAAGGCTAAACTCACCTGAAGGAAATTTGCTGAACCATCGTTGACACTTACTAATGTTCAAAACATTTCCATTTCTTTGATATTCTTTGTGGGTACAAAGGCATTGTTTCCCTTCTTGTATTCAAACAGCATTACATGCTAAATGTATGTCTCATCATGTACCATCACTATAAGGGATTACAGTATACTAGACTTTACACATTATATAGGCTACACTGACGTGACGTTTATGTGGTTCGTTTAACTATTATATGTAATGTATGATTTTTTGGGGAGGTTAATGAAAGTGTTCCAAAATGCAACATTAATTTCTTGATGACCTAATACAAACAATTCACCTTTAAAGATTTTGAAACCAAAGTTTCATTTCTTTTTATCTCTACATGTAGCAAAACATTAAAACTAATTATGCAATGATCACTCTTCATCAAATGTTCCCTTACTTCAACTCTTGCAACCATATGCTCATTAGTAGATAACAATAAACCAAAAATGGTGCACTCCTGGTTGCATTTCTGACATTTGGCATAGCAAATTATTGTGAATCACTACACCAAATCTCTAATCTATATAACTTCATACAATCTCAATAAATACGTCTAAGATAAAAGCATTCTTACTAGTATATTGGCACCAGTATTCTTAATTCATATCAGTAACAACTATGATTCTATTACAATGTAAGCAGAAGGAGACACAAAAAGAAAGAGGCTGAGTCTGCCACACATATTAAGTGAGAGGGACCCTTAAATAAATGAGATATAGGATGGGGGGTTCAGACTGAATTGGAAAGCCAAACAAGCCATCCTATCTGACATAACTACTGAAGGAAGTCACATAATGGAAGGGGCAAGTACAGAGAGTAGCTGAACAATAGGCATTATGACTGTAATCTCCAAGTAAAAACCCACCAGACTCAATGAAAAAAGATGTGGTCAAAGTCAACTCATATAGAAGGATTGGGATCCAAATGTTTGACCACTGCAAACATAGTGAAGAAAGTGAAATGCAGGCAGAAAAATCTGGATGTGGAGAAAGTGTACGAGTCCTTTAACCATGTAATTACCACCAGGAATATACAAGAGAGTAAAAAAACTGTGCAATAGGAAGTGATAAAAGTCCAGCCAACAAAATCCCATCTTTGTGAGAATGAGAAAAAGATGGAAGTAAAACCCCAGGATGAGGTTGAGGAAATGTCCCATGGCATTTAAAACAGGTGAGGTGGAAAGAAGTACAGGAAAAATCCCTGAGGAGCTCAATAGGCTGTACCAAAATAAGTTCACAGTGCAAAAAAGTGGGAGAGTTGAGCTCTCACAAGACAGGAGTTAATCAGTGTCTCTATAAATAATTTGCACCTAAAACCTGTGGTGGCTAGTCTTCAAAGAGTAGGGACAGTGGACAGTAACAAGATGAGAAGCAACAGAAAAGGGGGCAATCCCAATAAGAAGTCCCTGGTCCCAAAGGCAAGAAACCAATATGAGCAGAGACTACTGCTGAACATTTGCATCAGTTCAAGATGCCAATGTTTAAGAAATGCTCTAAAAACACTACATTACAAAGAAGAGGTGCAAGACAGAGGCCCTGGATAGAAGATTGAGAGAGGCAAAAGTTAGAAAGTAAGGTAACCTTACAAAATACACCCAAGAATCAAAGATAACTGGTGCAAAATGGAAGATGAAAATTGAGAGCAAGTTAGAAAGCAGGTATGTTCAAGTTGCCAGCAGTAAAGCTGATATGATTGTAATGTAAAGCCTCCTAATGAAGGTGAAGCAAGAGAATGAACAAAGAAGTTGAGTAAGAGATAAAGATGAGTAGAAGGAGAGAAAAAAAATGGGAGGAAAAAAAAGAGGAGAACCCTAAGTTTAAAGAAAAGATTCAGGTGAAGGAGGCATATGCAACAAGTAAGCTTGAGATTCTCAAACATAACTGGAGAAAGAAAACAAAAGACACAAACCCATGGAATTCAACTAATGAAGGATGAAAGTGGGATTATTTGATTCACATAAGGAAGAGGAAATGAGAAGCAAAAGCAGGTGAAAAAACAACAGTGATGAAACACAAGATAGGAAAGACTCAGCTGATGTAACAGAAGTGAGAGGTTGGGATTCATGGGTCTAAGATCAAAATTGAAACAATCACGTGGTGCACAATAGCAGTAATATCACTGTCTCTCCAGTCATTATTATAGTATTGGATGACTCCTGTTAAGGAATGTTATAAACCTTGGGAGATCTAAGAAATGTGGAAAAATGAATATATAATCCAGTTAATCCCTGAAACAGAAGTTGTTGTGGTCTGTTTGTGCAGAAGACATTTTTTTTCTTTTTATTGCTATTAGTTAGAAAGAAAATGAGTGTGTTATGGTAATGGTGCATAGGCCTAATGATGACCTCGAAAAGTACTGGACAAGCCCATATGATGTATTAAACAATGGGAATTGGTAAATGGAAAAGTTGATTCAAAGAAAATCAAATAGAAGTAATAAAAATTAAAGTTCTATCTGACAGGTTTAAATTATTGCATCATTCTTTCAGATAATCAAGAAAATTAAAGAAAGAAAGACTACATAAATTGTAACAAAAAGTTAAAACAATAAATATAAAAATTCTAGTAAATGTTATGAAAAAAAGAAATGTCTGAAGGCAAGTAGTGCCAAAGAAAGTTGCTGGTGCTCATGGTGATTACTGCACATGGAGGATGTTTCACCCTCTAATTGGTAGAGGGTTATAGTCTGATGGTGATTATCATAAGCTGATACAATACACATTGAAACATGTAGAAGTGGTAGCTTGTGCAGGAATTTACACAGCAGTGCATGCAAGGTAATAACTCATTATGGTGCAGTGGTGAATAGTTTCTGAAGTAAACATTTTTTGCTGAAAAAACTTGGTACTCTTTCAGGAGGTCTAGCAGTTATGCAAATGAAATATGAAAAGTATTTATGTTCTTAGCATGAAAACCACCATTCACTCAGACTAAGTAAAGGCTTCATAAATTCACAGACACTTCAGTAAAAAAGCTTTATTAAAAAATCTGCTTATTTAATGTACAACAGACATGTAATGTTCATTAAAAGCTTACCAAATTTTGTGAAAATACACTTAGTAGTTTCTGAGGTATATTATGTGTAGTTTCACAGTCACATGGTGGTTACAAGGTCAGTCAAACTGACTCTGCTGATATGCATAGGGTTGTGAAGTCCTTTTCCAGCATGTAACTTACACCTACCCTGAACACTACCTCATGGGTCTAATTAGTCAACCTGTTTATATGAGCATATCCCTGATAATCTTTCATTTAAATCTTGGATATTGCTAAGTAATTAATTCCTTTATCAAGACTGAGGGAGCACCTCTGAAAGATTCACATTTCTATATCTATCCCTAAATCTCTGAGGAGTTACTTGTACTTTTCAAGCAGCTCTTCTGGTTTACAATATCTTGTATATGCACCACAAAAACAGAATGCTCTTTGGTAGCAGTAGGTAAACTGTCAACAAGCTCTATAATAACCAAAACTTCAGAACCTGGCAAGCAAATTTTAGTGTCAGTCATCATTCTATATTGCATGCAACAATATCACATGGAAATATGAGAGATTAAGTGGGAGCATCAAGACTAGCAGCGAGTGAAAAAACCTACAGATTGTTCAACCATTAAATCAAGATTAGGCTAAAAAGTAAAATGCACTGGAAGTGGGGAGGAGGTAAGTACCAAGTTTTTTCAGCAAAAAATGTTTACTTCAGAAACTATTCACCACTGCACCATATAACTTCAAATAGCACTATAGCTACACTATGTAAACCTCTTAGAATGCTTAGGGTCAGAAATATTATACTATTACACATTAGGCTATCTGGTACTGAAGTAGAGAGATGTTAACATTTATCAAAACTGAAAATGTATTTCTGATAGATACCTCTTTTCACATCTAGCTTTTCCAAATTCAATGCTTTCCTCTATATGCAAACGTTTTCACTTGCCACTAACCTTGATGTTCCCACCTAATCTCTCATATTTCCACGTGATGTTGTTGCATGGTTGCATGCAATCAAGCATGTTACAACCCTCCACCAGTAGCAGTGCAACACTGCCTCCAAGCACAACTGGTTCCCTCTATACTGATTGTTCAACCATCCCATCAAGATTAGGCTAAAAAGTAAAATGTGCTGGAAATGAGGAGGAGGTAAGTACTTATCAGAAATACATTTTCAGTGGTGGAAAATGCTAACTTCCAATATGATATGTAACCTCTATTCACATCTCGCTAAAATCCTACAATGATGTGGTGGAGGGACCAGTGCGAAATATTACCTAGATGAGCCCCTTTTGGGAAGTACCTTAATAGAACTCGTGGAGTGGGACAACCTATATCTTGGAACAGTATCGGGGTACATTCGTGGGAGACTGCACCTCGTCTGTATGATGGTACACTCATTGCCCAGTAGCGGAAGGGAAGTGTTGCAAAGATGGACAGAAGATAGAAGCTTAGTGGGTAGAGCACATCAGACCATACAAGGTGGGTTAACTCCCATTCAAAACTGGGCAGCACCAGGAATTTGGCTTTTGAGCTGCAGTAGAATGAGAGTCCTTACCACCTTCACCTCATGCCCAGTGAGGCAGAATGGGAAAGTAACATCTGCTGTGCAACTGATTAAGGACTGATGTTGACTGGTCTTGTGCCAATTCAATACCAGTTTACTGTGAACTAAACTTCCAGGTAAAAGTTGGATGAGGGAAACCTGGCCAGAGGGGTGAACTGTAGTACATGGACAGAACACCACCATCCTACTCTCTACTGAATGGAATTGGAGGAGGTATCCTGCATAGTCCACCCCAGCAGCTAGGAATTGGTGAGTGGGAAGAACTCCCATGCTCCACTAGAAAAAAAAAAGGAGGGATGAAAGTGCAGTTAAGAGTCCGGAGGAGCACATCTCCATAACACAGTGCAACAAGTGACCATGAAAACCCTATTTTTAAAAGTAGGCCAGCACTACGTTTTAACTCTTTCAGCACGGGTTTGGTCTCTGGGACTGACCTCATAACCATATTCTGCTTGTTATAGTTTTAAATTATTAAGTGAATGTTAATGAAATTGGGCAGATTATCAGTAAACATTACAATGCTTTCATTCGCAAAATATAATTTTTTTTATTATTAAGTCTAAAGGTTTGTAAAGCAATGTTTTTCTCATGCCTTTTTTTGTTTTCGAATGTTGTCTATCTATCATGCAAAGTAATATTCATTTTAAGATTAAAAATACTTTTATGCGTCAGAAACTTTTGAAATTTCACATGCGAAATCCTTTATAATGTCCAGATAGTTATCAGTGTTTGTTAAGAAAAAACTTTATATTTTATCTGTTATTTTCAGTAATTAATC